>NW_018408704.1:76009-79943 GCF_002113885.1 Mizuhopecten yessoensis
GGTTGAGATCCCCACCCCAAAACTATATATACAAATGCTGGGCATAAAGAGACGAATGCAGTCATGATATTAGAATAGACCCTGGGGTCTGACCGAACCCCTAGGGACCTAGTTTCTTAGTCACAGCTTGGAAACAGTTGAGATCCCCGACCTATAACCATATAGACAATTGCTGAGTATAAAGAGATGAATGCACATATGCTTCCAGGATGGCCTTGGGGACTGCCCCACCCTTGGAGACTTAACCCCTGGGTCATAACTTCGAAATGGTTAAGATCCCCACCCCAAAACTATATATACAATTGTTGGGCATAAAGAGACAAATGCAGTCATGATATTAGAATTGACCCCAGGGTTTGCCCCACCCTTGCAGACTTAACCCCTTGGTCATAACTTTGAAACGGTTGAGATCCCCACCCCAAAACTATATATACAAATGCTGGGCAAAAAGAGACAAATGCAGTCATGATATTAGAATTGATCCTGGGGTCTGGCCACAACACTGGGGACCTAGTTTCTGAATCACAGCTTGGAAACAGTTGAGATCCCCACCCCATAACCATACATAAAATTGCTGGGCATGAAAAATCGAATACAGATATATATGCTACAAGGATTGGCCTTGGTGTCTGGCATATTCCCATGGATCTCATTTGGAGAATATTCTGCCATGATTGCTTAGATAATCCAGGTGAGCGATACTGGCCCTATGGGCCTCTTGTTCTTATCACATATAAATCGTTGCTAGCCCCTGTGCCCAAAGCTGGGGATTACCGTGGCTTTTTTTAGACGTAAACAAATTATCACAAATGAGAGATTACCACGAACACTGAACAGGCTTCACACACCGAAATCTTAATTTAATTGAACGTAGAAACAAAAAATAACGAAAGTAAATATTGAAGAAACGAGAACTGTTCCGCGTCTGTTGCGCAACGTCAACAAACATGTGGGGATTTTGCTAGATATTTTAAATGCTGGGTCATATCTTACATGCATGATTGTGATGAGCAGCAAACATTGATTGTTGTAAAATATCCATAACGTAGAATATCGTAAAATGGTAGAAATTACTGGCACTAGTCAAAATTCCATCTACCTCACCGCTACAAGTTGAACCGGATAAGCGGCTGGAACATTTCTTCGTATTTAACGCATGCGCAACAAGCAGTTATCTCAATTCTAGCCTAGAGGGGGTACCCAATTTTGCGTTTGACTACGGGGAAATCGGATCTTCTGGAAAATTCCACGAAACCCCAGAAATACACCCCATTTTCAAAACCCTCTCAGGGCCGTTCTATGAAAGGTATCGAAAAACCAAATATAACGTCTCTTCATGATAACTTGGACTACTTATGTTTGGAGTTTCAGTTCATCAGCTTTAAGCGTTAATTCTCCAGGGTGAATTATACAGCTACTAATGGTAAAATGCCGATTTTGGCGTGTTTTACACCAAATATCTCCATAACTAGATTTTTCCCAGAAATAACAGATATACAAGGAGGTAGATCGCGCCGAGTTCTACAAACTTGGAAAGTTTCAGCAAAAGTTATGGAGCCGTTTTTTTCGTACTCAATTCGCTGTTATATGCGGCAAATTAGCTACATTTAGCCGTGTTAACATTTCGTTCAGAGGAACGATAACAGAGTTATCGCCCCTCTAACACTTCATTCCATATGTTGAGCCAACTTTTCTTTAATCATTTCATTTTTGTCCGAGACAGAAGGCAGTAGTTATCGTAAACAAATGTTTCTTCCTCTGTTTTCAATACGTATTCCGATTATATCTGAAGTCGAAAATTGATTCTTTATAGAGAAAAGGTTGTTACATGCACTGAACTAACTGCTAGGTCAGTTATTTTCTCCTTTAAATACTTCCCACCTGTAATAATGATTCCGTAACATACTCCTTGCGCTATCTTTTGACCATTTGGCAACTTTTCGCTTCGTAGCTGACACGGTACAACACTTTTCTTTGGCTTACTTCAAACGGCCAGTCATTTTGTTTACTAAGAAAAGGTGTGCAATGCGCATGCGCTAGTAGAGGAAAATCCCTGAACAAAACATTGGTCAGACAGGTAGAAATACAGATGCTTATCTTAGATTTAATCATTTTTATGAATATATTTCAGCCAAGTCCGATCGTTCTTTTCCATAAGGAGACTCACTTGATATGTTTATGTAGTATTTGAAAAAAAGACACAAAAAAAATAGTTACTTCAGCGTGATGCCCCTTTATTAAGCAAAAGGCCAAGGCTGATGATATTTGGCCATTTACATGTTCGGATGAAGGACTACCAAGTTTGTTCAAATGAATGACCTTCACCCATATTCAAGGTCACAGTGGTCAATATGTTTAAATTTTTAAATGATTTGTTCTGTATAAACAACAGGTCCAGGGTAATGATATTTTGCTAGAAGCATGCTGGGTTGGAAGACTATAAACTCTGTTCAACCTAATGTCCTTGTTCGATATTCAAGGTCACGGGCGTCATGTGTTTAAATCTTTTAATAGGTTCTTATGAATCAAACACTGATATTTTGCCTGTAGTTGTATTTAAGTCCACTTTTAAAATTACACGTGTGAGATTAATACCAGGTGAGTGATTTAGGCCCATTGGGCCTCTAGTACTATCATATGATGATGATGATGATGATGATGATGATTTCAGTCATTAATGTACATGTCATGATGAAGATGATGATGATTGGAGTGTCATGACGATGATTTTAGTGATGAGGATGATGTCGATGTCATGATAAGATATCTGTGTAATGATGATGATAAAACATCAAATGATGTGTGAGTGTATGTGAATGGAATAAGCGTGTGTTTGAGTGTAAGGGAGTATGAAACGGATTTTTTTTAATAAATATATGCATATTGTACCAGAAATGCATTTGAAAAATAAAATGTCCTCATCTCAATAAAAGAAAAGGTTTAGGGTGTTGATATTTGTTAAGTTGTAGGCTGGGATTAAGAGCTCAAAGGTTTGTACAACTTAATGACCTTATTAAGACTTTAAAGGTCACAGGGGTTAAATGTGTTTAAATCTTTTTACAGCTTCTTTTGAATGCCTTGCAGTCAATGATACTTTTGTCTGTATGTTTGTTTTAGTCCTCTTTAAAGTTACATGTGTGTCCCGCCGCCTAGCACGGTCTGGGGAAAATAAATTAGCTCAAGTCCAATTCCAGTTCAATGTTTATTGTTTCTCATCTTCCAGCTCATTATTAGCTCACCTGGCCCGAAGGTCCTTCTGAAACTTCTTCTGAATTAACAAAAGTCCCAGGGTGATGATATTTGGCCAATAACATGCTGGCATTAAGGGCTACCAAGTTTGTTCAAATGAATGACCTTTGCCCATATTCAAGGTCACAGGGGTTAAATGTGTTAAACTCTTTAAACAACTTCTTCTGAATAACAGGAAGGCCCAGGATATTTGTCCAGTAGCATTTGGGGATTAAGGGCTACCAATTTTATTAAAATGAATTACCTTCGCCCATTTTCACGGTCACAGGCATCAAATTTGTTTTAAATGACTTCTTCTGAATAACAAAAACTTCCAGGGTGATAGTTTGTTCATGTGAATGTCTTTGACACACTTTCATTATGACATTACTTTGTAGGTAGTGTAGGAACAGTATTAAACTTGTATGTGTTACTTTGTAGGTAGTGTAGGAACAGTATTAAACTTGTATAAACATTACTTTGTAGGTACTGTAGGAATAGTATTAAAGTTGTATGTGTTACTTTGTAGGTAGTGTAGGAACAGTATTAAACTTGTATAAACATTACTTTGTAGGTACTGTAGGAACAGTATTAAAGTTGTATGTATTACTTTGTAGGTAGTGTAGGAACAGTATTAAAGTTGTATGTGTTACTTTGTAGGTACTGTAGGAACAGTATTAAAGTTGTATGTGTTACTTTGTAGGTA
>NW_018408704.1:85785-97117 GCF_002113885.1 Mizuhopecten yessoensis
GGAACAGTATTAAACTTGTATAAACATTACTTTGTAGATACTGTAGGAACAGTATTAAAGTTGTATGTATTACTTTGTAGGTAGTGTAGGAACAGTATTAAACTTGTATAAACATTACTTTGTAGATACTGTAGGAACAGTATTAATCTTGTATGTGTTACTTTGTAGGTACTGTAGGAACAGCTAAGACAGTTCTGTATGAGATATGTGACAACACAAACCAAGCCCTTGGGATGTCAATTATATCTGTGGCCTGGGGGGCAGGGATTGTCCTAGGTCCCACTGCTGGAGGTAAGTATAAACTGGTTGTATTTCATCATTTATAATGTATTTGATTTTATAAGAGTACTTGACACGGGTAACTGAGAGAAGGGTCCGGGGCCCCCAAAAAATAAGTAACATATATCTGGACTTTTCTCCTTAAGATTGTTTATTCAAATCACCTTTTCACTATGGCATGTCCTCTGTCTGTCATTCTGTCTGTCCATCTGTCCGTCTGTCAGTCTTTAAACAATTGTTAGCGCTATTTCTCAGAAAGTGCTTTAAAGTTATCTTTTTCAAATTTTACACATAGGTTTCTCATGGTTCCTAGTTATGCATATCAAATTTTGGAAATTATCAGAAACTAAGATGGAAGGTAGACGACTATCTTGAATATTTAGAGTTAAAATTTATTAGCGCTATTTATCAGAAAGTACTGGAAGGATCTTTCTCAAATTTGACATGAAGGTTCCACTTGGTCCCTAGCTAGTTACTCGTATCGAATATTAAGACTGATCAGAAAACAAAGATGGCCATCAAGCAGCCATCTGGAATATTTAAAGTTATAGTATTAATGTTAGCATTATTTCTCAGAAAGTTCAGGAGGGAATTTCTCAAATTTCACGTGTAGGTTCCCCATGGCCCCTTGTTATACATATGGAATTTTTTGGACTGATAGGAAAACCAAATGGCCACCAGACAACCATATTAAATTTTGACAGTTCAATTTTGTTATCGCTATTTTATATGTATGTTCCCCCTGTTAAAAATACCACAGGCACTCATGAGAATAACATTTGTCATATTGGCAATAAACATGACATTATGAGATTTAAGCTAGTGTACAAGATTCCCATTTAGGAAGGGGCAATAATTTCTCTGTAAGGTAAATGGAGAGAAAAGAAGGTAAAAGGTTATCTTTTGTAGATGTGATTTATGAACTGAAAGGTATATAACCATAATTTGTAGCTGGTGGCGGCTTCCGGGGAGAGAGCCCAGCAAAGTTTGAGAATGAAAATGACCTTGACTTTCTGTCAAGGTCACATGGGTCATATATGTCAAACACTTCAAACCACTTCTTCTGAATAACTGAAAGGTATAGAATCTTAATATTTGGTTGTTAGCTTCTTGGGGTGGAGTCAGACAAAGTTTGCGAGTGAAAATTACCTTCACCTTCATTTATTGTCACAAGGGTCAATATATCAAAACCTTCAAACGACTCCTGAATAATCGAAAGCTGACAAAGTTTGTGATTGAAATATTGGTAGTACAGTATAATATTTACTTACTTACTTAGGCCCTTAGTTCCTCTGGGGAGCATAGGCCATTGACGAACTCCCTCCATCTAACTCGATTTAGCGCCAGTTTTTCTAAAGTGTTCCAGTTGTAGCCCTGTTGCTTCATGTCAAATTCTATGTCCCTGCGCCAGGTGTTTCTTAGTCTTCCTCTGTTTCTTTTTCCCTGAGGGTTCCATTTTAGTGCCTGCCTTGTAATGCTGCTTGTTGGTTTTCGCAGTATGTGGCCTATCCATACCCATTTTCTTCTTGGTCAGCTCTTTTCCATAGGTCTTCATTTCTTACTTTGTCAAACCACATATGTTCATGATTCTCCTCAGGCAGTAGTTGATGAACCTTTGGAATCTTGACAACATTGTTTTAGTTGTTCTCCATGTTTCTGCTCCATACAAGAGTACAGATTTTACATTTGAGTTGAATATTTTCATTTTTGTGCTTCTTGAGATGTTCTTGGCACTCCATACTTTCCCTAGAATGTTAGAGATGACTCTGGCTTTGTTGATTCTTGATTTAACATCAGCGTCTGTGCCACCTTCTATATTAACAATGCTTCCTCTAGTTCTTCTATGTTGGTGTCTATCATCTTTATTGGTTGTTTACTTATAGTATTGATCTTCGTTACTTTTGTCTTTCCTTCATTTGGTTTGAGTTCAAGCTTTATAGATGTTGAAGAAAGAAGGGATGTTTTTTCTTGCATTTGTTGTTGTGTACTGGATATAAGGGCTATATCATCCGCAAAATCCAAGTCTTCTAGTTGTTGCCACATCGTCCTTTGAATTCCATTTCTTTTCCTTCAGTTGCTTCTTTCATGATGTAGTCTATTGCCAAGAGGAAAGAAACGGTGATAGCAGGCAGCCTTGTTTTACTCAAGTTTTAACATCAAAACTCTCGCTGAGCGTGCCTTCATGTATAACTCTGTATTTCATGTTGTTATAGGAGTTCCTGATGATGTTTATGAATGTTTGTGGTATTCCTTAATGAGCCATGATATTCCAAAGGTTTCTCTGTCCAAGCTGTCAAATGCCTTCTCAAAGTCTATAAAGTTAATCAGCAAGGAAGTGTTCCACTCTAAAGACCGTTCTATTATTATGCGCAGTGTGGCTATCTGGTCTATGCATGATCGGTCTTTCCTAAATCCTGCTTGCTGTTCTCGTAGTTTTTCATCTATAGCCTTGAGAAGTCGTATAAGAAGGATTCTATTTAGTACCTTTGCTGCCACTGATAGTAATGTGATTCCGCTGTAATTTTTGCATTCTTTTAGGTTGCCTTTTTTTGTTAATTTGATTAGATGTTCCTCGTTCCATTCTTGAGGCATTTCTTCGTGCTGCCATATATCACTGAATATCTTATGTAAAAGGTTAGCTGTTAGGTCTGGGCTGGCCTTGAGGGCTTCTGGTGGAATATTGTCTGGACCTGCTGCCTTGCCTGATTTCAACTTTTTTACTGCTTGTTTTATTTCTATTTTTGTTGGTAGGTTAAGGTTTATTTGGAGGTCTTCATCTGCTCTGTTGATAACTGGTGTAACATCCGAAGGTGGTCTATTTAGCAGTTCTTTAAAGTATTCGGCCCATCTAGCTATCTGTTCTTCTATAGTGGTAAGGACCTTCCCATTTTTAGCTCACCTGGCCCATATTTGTTTTGGAAAACTAATCTGTTCAATACCCCTCGCTATTTATCTATAAACCATGCTATTCCGATTCGCTGGCAAACTTTTGCCAGTGCACCTCTGATTGGTTCATCTAAAGGTCACTTGAACGTGACCCTGACCGCGGCACATTCAGATGTTCAGGCAGAGCCATGTAACAGATGATTTTAATCAGATTGGAAGGGATTTAAACCAAATGCAGTCTGAAGCATGATTAGGGACAAAAGAATCAATTTTGTATAAACTGAGGTGTGTGGGCCCCCTTCTAGGGGCAGATGGGTGGGGCCCATTAGGGGAAATAGAGGAAAACATCAAAGATCCTTCTCCGAAGGGATTTTGACCAAATTTGGTCTGGAGCATCATTGGCCAAAGGGTTCTCAGTTTTGTATAGATGAAGGGTATGGCACACACACACCCCCCCCCCCCCGGGGGGGCAGAGGGGCGTGGCCAAATAGGGGGAAAATAGGTAAATCTTTAAAAATCTTCTTCTCAACCAATAGAAGGATTTTGACCAAATTTGTTCTATAGCATCTTTGGACAAAGGAGCCTCAAGTTTGTATAAATGGAGGGTGTAGCCCCTCTGGGGGCATAAGAGCGGGGCCCAATAGGGGAAATAGAGGATTTATTTTCTCCTACTATACAAGTGAAGGGATTTAAACCAAATGCAGTCTGAAGCATGCTTAGGGACAAAAGAATCAGTTTTGTATAAACTGAGGTGTGTGGACCCCCTTCTTTGGGGCAGATGGATGGGGCCCATTAGGGGAAATAGAGGAAAACATTAAAGATCCTTCTCCTTTTGTACCATTGAAGGGATTTTAACCAAACTTATTTTGGAGAATCTTTGGGCAAAGGGAATTGAATATTTATAAATGGGAGAGTTTCTTCACATGTGCTGTTTATTATCTCTTTTATCTGACTCCACTGGTCTTCAATGTTATCAAGTTCTTCTAGCAGCTGGAATTTGTTTGACAGTTTGATGTTAAACTGTTCTTTCTCTGTCTTTTCTCTCAAAAAGTTGACATTGTATTTCACCCTTAATGGGTTTTTCATGGTCTATACTTTCCTTAGCTTCATTCTTACTTTTCCAATCAGGAGGTGATGGTCTGATGCAGCATCTGCTCCCCTCTTTACCCAAACTTCTTGAAGTGATCTTCAATTTGTTGTTGATGCAAAAATGATCAATTTGGTTTTCTGTGACCTGGTGATACCCATCCATCCTGTAACAGATCTATTGTTGGCAAATATTTCTCCATTTCCATTCACTTGGCCTAGTCCATGTATTCCCATTGATTGTTCATTCCCTATATTGCTGTTTCCTATGTCCATTTATTCCCATTAATTGTTCATACCCTATATTGCTGTTTCCTATGGCCATGTATTCCCATTGATTGTTCATACCCTATATTGCTGTTTACTATGTCCATGTATTCCCATTGATTGTTCATACCCTATATTACTGTTTCCTATGTCCATGTATTCCCATTGATTGTTCATCCCCTATATTGCTGTTTCCTATGTCCATGTATTCCCATTGATTGTTCCTACCCTATATTGCTGTTTCCTATGTCCATTTATTCCCATTGATTGTTCATTCTCTATATTGCTATTTCCTATATCCATGTATTCCCATTGATTGTTCATCCCCTATATTGTTGTTTCCTATATCCATGTATTCCCATTGATTGTACATACCCTATATTGCTGTTTCCTATGTCCATGTATTCCCGTTGATTGTTCATACCCTATATTGCTGTTTCCTATGTCAATGTATTCCCATTGATTGTTCATACCCTATATTGTTGTTTCCTATGTCCATGTACTCCCATTGATTGTTCATACCCTATATTGCTGTTTACTATGTCCATGTATTCCCATTGATTGTTCATACCCTATATTACTGTTTCCTATGTCCATGTATTCCCATTGATTGTTCCTACCCTATATTGCTGTTTCCTATGTCCATTTATTCCCATTAATTGTTCATACCCTATATTGCTGTTTCCTATGTCCAGTTATTCCCATTGATTGTTCATTCTCTATATTGCTATTTCCTATATCCATGTATTCCCATTGATTGTTCCTACCCTATATTGCTGTTTCCTATGTCCATTTATTCCCATTAATTGTTCATACCCTATATTGCTGTTTCCTATGTCCATGTATTCCCGTTGATTGTTCATACCCTATATTGCTGTTTCCTATGTCAATGTATTCCCATTGATTGTTCATACCCTATATTACTGTTTCCTATGTCCATGTATTCCCATTGATTGTTCATCCCCTATATTGCTGTTTCCTATGTCCATGTATTCCCATTGATTGTTCCTACCCTATATTGCTGTTTCCTATGTCCATTTATTCCCATTAATTGTTCATACCCTATATTGCTGTTTCCTATATCCATGTATTCCCATTGATTGTTCCTACCCTATATTGCTGTTTCCTATGTCCATTTATTCCCATTGATTGTTCATTCTCTATATTGCTATTTCCTATATCCATGTATTCCCATTGATTGTTCATACCCTATATTACTGTTTCCTATGTCCATGTATTCCCATTGATTGTTCCTACCCTATATTGCTGTTTCCTATGTCCATTTATTCCCATTGATTGTTCATACCCTATATTGCTGTTTCCTCTGTCCATGTATTCCCATTGATTGTTCATACCCTATATTACTGTTTCCTATGTCCATGTATTCCCATTGATTGTTCATCCCCTATATTGCTGTTTCCTATGTCCATGTATTCCCGTTGATTGTTCATACCCTATATTGCTGTTTCCTATGTCCATTTATTCCCATTGATTGTTCATTCTCTATATTGCTGTTTCCTATATCCATGTATTCCCATTGATTGTTCATACCCTATATTGCTGTTTCCTATTTTGGCATTGAAATCTCCCATCAGTACTGTTAGATCTTTGTCTTTTTGCTAGTTTAGAATTCCATTTAAGGTGTTGTAAAAATTATTCTTGTCTTTTTTTGTCTGCATTATTTGTTGGTGCATAGCACCGTATAAAGTTTGCTTATATTCGCTTGTGCTTTGTTCAAAAGGTTGCTGTCATTATTCTTGAACTTATAGGTTCCCAAGATATCAGTGCCCTATAATACAGTATAACATTTAATGAGAATATTTTTCTATGACAGCTTAAATATCAAGGTTAGCGATACAGGCCCTCTGGGCCTCTTGTTCCCAAGAAGTACTTGACAGATCTTTCTCAAATTTCATATGAAAGTTGTGCATGCTTCAGTTTGGAACTGATAAGCAAAAACTACATGACCGCCAGACAGTCATCTTGTAATATTGAGATTTCAAGTTTGTTATCACTATTTCTCAAAAACATTGATAACGATTAATGACCTCACTTTGAAAGGAAACTGTCAAACCCAGCATTATAGAAAAATTGATCAAAATTTACTATGAGATATAAAGATCTTATAATGGTGGGTGCCAGGATCCTGCTTAGATCTCTGGTTTTATTAAATGGGAAGAAAATCTGAATGTTGTGCATTGGTGAGGGTAATTAACACCTCGAGATTCAATTTTCTTTTGTCACAGGACTTCTTGCCTCACCAGTGAAGCGTTACCCACAATCCTTTTCGGCTGATGGTGTGTTTGGAAAGTTCCCTTACCTCCTGCCCAGCATGATTATCTTCATAGTTTGTATTTTGGTTGATATCCTGGATTTCTTCCTGCTCCCAGAGACACTCAATTCTCAGTAAGTAAATATAGGAATTATATACATATGTCATATTTAGTTTACCTGGGCCGAAGGGGTTATTGAACATATGTTATGGCACAGTTGTTGTTGTCCACCTGGTCCAAAGGACCAGTGGGCTTATGTTGCGGCTTCTGTTGTCCTCAGTTCCGCCACTTTTTAAAATAACATTGGGTGAAGAATGGTGTTAGAAGGATTATAGTCTGTTTCTTAGTACCCATACCAAAATAAGTTACAAAAAGGTATAACTTTTTCGTACATCATCTGATGGTGGGCTATTCAAATCACCCTGCATCTGTGGTCCGTCGTCCGTGGTCCGTCGTCCGTCCTTAACCAATTCTTGTTATCAGTATTTCTCAAGAAGTACCCGAGGGATCTTTCTCAAATTTTATATGTTAGTTCCCCCTTAGTCCAAAGCTGTGCAGAGCATTTTTTGAGACTGATCGGATAAGCAACATGGCCGACAGGCAGGGATCTTGGATTTTGATAGTGAAAGTTTGTTATCACTATTTCTCCAGAAGTACTTGAGGGATCTTTTTAAAATTTTATGTGTAGGTTCCCCCGGGTCCTTAGCTGTGCAGGGCAACTTTTGAGACTGATCAGATAAACAACATGGCCGACAGGCAGCCATCTTGGATTTTGATATTGAAAGTTTGTTATCGCTCTTTCTCAAGAAGTACCAGAGGAATCTTTCTCAAATTTTATATGTTAGTTCCCCCTTAGTCCAAAGCTGTGCAGGGCATTTTTTGAGACTGATCGGATAAACAACATGGCCGACAGGCAGGCATCTTGGATTTTGATAGTGAAAGTTTGTTATCACTATTTCTCCAGAAGTACTTGAGGGATCTTTTTAAAATTTTATGTGTAGGTTCCCCCTGGTCCTTAGCTGTGCAGGGCAACCTTTGAGACTGATCGGATAAACAACATGGCCATGATTTTGATAGTGTAGGTTTGTTACCACTATTTCTCCGGAAGAACTAGAGGGATCTTTCTTAAATTTTATAGGTAGGTTGCCCTTGGTCCTAGCTGTGCAGGGCAATTTTATTGACTGATTGGATAAACAACATGGCCGACAGGCAGGCATCTTGGATTTTGATAGTGAAAGTACCAGAGGGATCTTTCTCAAATTTTATATGTTGGTTCCCCTTGATCTCTCGTTTTGCATGTTATATTTTGAGACTGATCATAAAAACAAAATGGATTAAAAGAAGAACTAAACAGATCTTTCTCATATTGCAATGATCGATTCTATTTCTTTCACATTAAGTACTGTACTAGTAAATATGTGAAATGACAAACTCACTTTGAAGGTTGGCTTTCATACACATCAGTATTAAGTTTAGATCAAAAGTTACCTCAAGGTGCATTTACTGTTAGCATGACTCGATCAAACAGATTAGAGGAAAGAAGAGAAAAGATCGAACTGACAAAGAGCTAATGAAGATGGTACAATGGTGGGCGCCAAGATCCCTCTGGGATCTCTTGTTTTAGATACACTACGAATACATGATCTCTCATCAAAAACTCAAAATGTTCCTCGATGACCTCCCTTCTAGTTGAGGCCAAAGCTACCTCACATATCCTCCCCACCTAGTCACTTTCCTCATTGGTTGCAACAGTTCATGGGGCTCCCTTTATGGGTATCGAGCCTCGTATTGTATGTCCTGGAATCAGAACTTTATTTTAGGTTACAACCAATATTAAAATCCAAATATGTTAAATTTGAAAATTGCCACCTATTTGAAGAAATATATCTAAATGAGGACAGTTATGAAGAATGAGGAACTTTCCGATAAAAAATTCTGTGCGGTGTATTTGCTGAGGAGAGCCCTCATCCTCACCCTGGTCTTAACCGTCTAAGACCACTGGCATAACTATTTGTGTATCAAATACTTGTATAAATACACATACATGCAATACGCCAGTGTGTAGTCCCGTGAACATATTTGTGTAACTTACAGAGCAGTATTAAACCACAAGAGGCTTGAAAATCTGTATATAATATAATGTAATAACACAGCATGTAACTGTCCATGGAAATTTACCTGGCAAGCCTAGTACATTTCACATGAAGTAAAATTAGCAAGTAATGGTTAAGCTTAATTGATCCTCAACTTGGAAAATTTTGGGTTTGGGGACTGTGATTAACTGTTGCCTCAGTACATTTCATGATGGCACACAATACACATGACTGACTTATTGTAGAATAGATTATATGCTATACCCCTAGTTTACGTAAGTAAGATAATAATATTGAATGTCAGAAAAGTATGAACTCAAGATAACTTTCACAAGCCTACCCTATTTTTTGCATAAAAAGTTTGATGTAATTCATGTATTACAATATTGATATACAGTGAGATTGTTGTTTTATGACACAATGTTAATTAGTCCCCACCTGTTCCCGGGCCAAGTGAGCGTATGCCTTGGCGCGGCGTCCGGCATCAATTTTTTGCTTTAAACAACTTCTTCTGAATAACCAAAAGGCCTAGGGTGATGATATTTGGCCAGCAGCATGCTGAGATGAAGGGCTACAAAGTTTGTTCAAATGGAGGACCTTCACCCATATTCAATGTCACAGGGGTCAAATATGTTAAAAACTTTAAACAACTTCTTCTCAATAACCAAAATGCCCAGGGTGATGATATTTGGCCAGTAGCATGCTGAGATGAAGGGCTACAAAGTTTGTTAAAATAAATGACCTTCACCCATTTGCAAGGTCACAGGGGTCGAATGTGTTAAAAACTTTAAACAACTTCTTTTGAATAACCCAAATGGCCATGGAGATGATATTTGGCCAGTCGCGTGCTTGGGTGAAGGGCTACCAAGATTTCCCCCACCACCAAAAACCTTGCACGCCCTTAAATGACTGTTATTAGGACCTAAAATACAAACAAACCACAAAATCAAGATGGCCGACAGGCAGCCATCTTGAATTTGAGAGTTAAAGTGAGTTAGCACTATTTCTCAAAACTTACTAAAGGAATCTTTCTCCAATTTGATATGAAAGTTTGTTATGGTCCCTTGGTATGCATATCCAATCTTTGGGATGATTGGAAAACCAAGATGGCTGACATTAATTTTGAAAGCTAAAGTTTGTTGGCGCTATTTCTCAAAAAATGCTGAAGAGATCATTCTCAACTGTCACATGAAGGTTCCCCATGGTCCTTAGTTATGCACATTGCTTTTTGGGACTGGCCACGAAATGGCAGGCAGCCATCATGAATTTAAGAGTTTAAGTTGGATAGCGCTATTTCTCAGAATGTACAGGAAGGGTCTTTTTCAAATTTCACATGAAGGTTCTCCATTGTCCCTTGTTATGTATTTTCAATTTTGGGGATGATTGGAAAACCAAGATGGCTAGTATTTCTCTGGAAGTACTGGAGTAATCTTTTCTCAAATTGGATGTGTAGGTAAACGTTCTCCTTGGTCCTTTGTTGCGCATGTCAACTTCTGAGGTTGATCAAAAGACATATTAATATAGCGGACAGGCGAAATGATCAAATAATCAAGAGAAAGAAGAGAAAAGATCAAAATGACATAGAATTAACGAAGATGGCATGATGGTAGGCGACAAGATCACTCTGGGATCTTTTGTTCAAAATGGTGAAAATGTGATTTTTGTTCGTAGAAAGAACACAAATGAAAAGAGTATAAATGGTGAAGAGGAAGCTCTGACTGTCAACACGATAGATCTGTCTAAACCAGGAAATAGACACAAATCTGAGGAAGACTATTTACAGTCAAGAATAGCGATGTCAGTAGAGGATCTTCACTGTGAATCAGAGGCAGCAACTTATTTATTTCAGAGAGAGGCTCAGACTGGGCACCATGGAATTCTCAGGAAGGAACTACAACATGTGTTATCACATGATCACAGAAGACAAAGCCTATCTTTGTGTCATATACCAGTAGATGGGTTGACAAATAGTGAACATTTTGTTGCAGATGTGGCACAGATTTCACAATCAAGTCATGAACTGAACATATCTAGAACCGAAAGTTCTCATAATAGAATTGGTAGTATACTATTTACAGGAGATGGAGAGGATTCTTGTGACGGAGAGAGGCAACTTGAGGAGAGTAAAAAGGAAAAGTCATTTGGATGTTGTAGTGTTATAAAAAACACAAACTTAGTGACCCTGTTCAGGTAAACACCTTTCCATTTTTAGGTCACCTGAGCTTTGCTCAAGTGACCTATTCCAATCGCTTTTCGTCCGTCGTCGTCCGTCGTCCGTCGTGCGTCGTGCGTAAACTTTTACATTTTCAACTTCTTCTCAAGAACCAGTGGATGGATTTTTTTCAAACTTGGTCAGAATCATCCTTGGTAGATGAGGCTTCAAAATTGTAAAATTGGGATTCCTACCCCAACCCCTGGGGCCAGGGCGGGGCCCCAAAGGGAAAATTA
>NW_018408704.1:99226-105077 GCF_002113885.1 Mizuhopecten yessoensis
AAGGGCTACCAAGTTTGTTCAAATAAATGACCTTGATTTATATTCAAGGTCACTGGGGTCAAATATGTTTAAAACCTTTAAACGACTTCTTCTGAATAACCGAGAGGCCCAGGGTGATGATATTTGGCCAGTAACATGCTGGGATGAAGGGCTACCAAGTTTGTTCAAATAAATGACCTTGATTTGTATTCAAGGTCACTGGGGTCAAGTATGTTTAAAACCTTTAAACGACTTCTTCTGAATAACCGAGAGGCTGGGATCAAGGGCTACCAAGTTTGTTCAAACAAATGACCTTCAACCATTTTCAAGGTCACAGTGGTCAAATATGTTCAAATCTTTAAACAGCTTCTTCTGAATAACCAAGAGGCCTAGGGTGATGATATTTGACCAGTAACATGCTGGTATAAAGGGCTACCAAGTTTGTTCAAATAAATGACCTTGATTTATATTCAAGGTCACTGGGGTCAAATATGTTTAAAACCTTTAAACGACTTCTTCTGAATAACCGAGAGGCCCAGGGTGATGATATTTGGCCAGTAACATGCTGGGATGAAGGGCTACCAAGTTTGTTCAAATAAATGACCTTGATTTGTATTCAAGGTCACTGGGGTCAAATATGTTTAAAACCTTTAATCGACTTCTTCTGAATAACCGAGAGGCCTAGGGTGATGATATTTGGCCTGTAGCATGCTTGGATGGCAGGCTAACAAGTTTGTTCAAATAAATGACCTTGATTTATATTCAAGGTCACTGGGGTCAAGTATGTTTAAAACCTTTAAACGACTTCTTCTGAATAACCGAGAGGCTGGGATCAAGGGCTACCAAGTTTGTTCAAATGAATGACCTTTGCCCATATTTAGCTCACCTGGCACGAAGTGCCAAGTGAGTTTATGACGTGGTGCGGCGTCCGTCCATCCGTCCGGCGTCCGGCGTCAATATTTTACGTTAAACGACTTCTTCTTAATAACCAAAAGGCCTAGGGTGTCGATATTTGGCCAGAAGCAAACTGAAATGAAGGCTACAAAGTTTGTCAAAATTAATGACCTTCACCCATTTTCAAGGTCACAGGGGTCAAATATGTTAAAAACTTAAAACATCTTCTTCTCAATAACCAAACTGCCCAGGGTGATGATGTTTAGCCAGTAGCATGCTGAGATGAAAGGCTACAAAGCTTGTTCAAATGCATGACCTTCACCCATATTCAAGGTCACAGGGGTCAAATATGTTAAAAACTTTAAACAACTTCTTCTGAATAACCAAAAGGCTCAGGATGTTGATATTTAGTCAGTAGCATGCTGGGATCAAGGACTACTATGTTTGTTAAAGTGAATGACTTTGCTTTATATTCAAGGTCACAGGAGTTAAATTGGATTAAAATCTTTAAACGACCTCTTCTGAATAACCATGGGTTCCAGGATGTTAATACTTTGCAAATTGCATCCTGAGATGAAAGACTATACAATTTGTTCAACATAATGACTTTGTTCGACTTTCAATCACAGGGGTGGAATGTTTAAAAAAAAATGGGTCTTTTGAATGAATTTTAATCATAAATACTGATATTTTGCCTGTAGCCTTATTTTAGATCACTTTTAAGGTTACAAGACTGAGATTTATACCAGGTGAGCGATGCAGGCCCATTGGACCTCTTGTTCCCTTTTTGACTTCACTGTCATATTCACAAGAGTTGTATTTTTTTATCCACAGTAAGATTCGTAATAGCTTTTATGTCTTTTTCGTGATTTAATTCCTTATTTAATTTAATAGAAAATCAATTAATATACATAACAATTAAAAAGGAAGACTAAAATATATCATTCTGAGAGAGAGAGAGAGAGAGAGAGAGAGAGAGAGAGAGAGAGAGAGAGAGAGAGCGCGCTCATACATATGTATAAAATGTAAGGGATCATGTGTCCTTTTAATTCACAGTACAAGGGCTATCACTATTAACTTGTACTTTTTTCTTTTTACAGAATGGGAGATGTTCGACAAGCCGTCATGGTCTACTCCGTTTTTTCATTTGGTGTGATCGGGTTTGAGGAGATCTTCACGGTTTGGGCTTCTACAGAACAAAGATTTGGTGAGGGCGTATATTTAAAATCGTAAAACAGTTTTTAGCTCACCTGGCTCAAAGGGCAAAAAATAGGGGGGGGGGGGGGGGGGAGGTAATTCTGAAACAATCTTCTTCTCAACTAAAAGATGGATTTTGACCAAATTTTGTTCTTTGTTCTGTAGCATCTTTGGACAAAAGGGCCTCAATTTTTGACACATGCGTTAGGTAATGCAGGTGTCTAGGGTATCGTGCATACTACGAAGTTTGCTTAACGTGGAATTGTGTTTGCGATAGCAGTGACATCTGTAACCTTATATGGTCTCTCTGCCCTTATATGGAATCTGATATCTCCTTATATGGAAACTTAATTCATTCACTTTTCATTCATATGCAAATGTTTTCGGCCGCGACCCCTAGCATTTTCATTCATACCGTAGTGACCCCATTTTGTGGTTTACAACTAATAGGCAGAGAAAGCATTCACTTGATACTTTCTTAACTAGCCATATGCATGTGAAAAATACAACAAAGCATGTATTTTGTGAGTTATGCTATTAATAAAAAATATTCTGATTTATTTTCTGACGAAGCTCTGCTTGCTGAAATCATGCTTTCCCCACTCTTCGCTGAAGCGGATGGTTTCCTCTGACCTACTTACTGTAGTGTTCCTACCTAACTACAGTACACAGCCATATATTGATATATATTGATTTTAACATCCCATCACACTGTTTGAGTCACTAACGTTTTGCGTTATATCACAAAAATTACAACTGTAAATAAGCTTAAAATTTTACCAATGACCACTTGAATATGACTATTCTATTCTTTCCGTCACTGCCATGGTTTACCTGTATTTCTGCAAAACCTTATCTCCCTTATAATTAAGAGAACATTGGACCAGAGACGTATAATACATCTCTGATTGAACTAAACCCGATCAGCCGGATTGGAATGAAGTCAGTCTATTTGTAGAGTCAAACCATTTTTGTGAGTTAATTATCATAAACCTTAATCTCCCTCAGATGTAATTTTAGATGATTTTTTGCCGCTTTTGTAACACAAGTCAAAATTACACTTATAGCATACATGACATAGGACTTCCCTGTTACTGGAGACACTACACATACTATTTGATAATATCCATGAATGGTTTATAGATTATGAACGGCGAAAGATGGAGTGCGATGTTTTCTCTATCAAACATGTACATCACAAGATGTTTTATCAGTACTAATGAAACATGATGCTGTGTGTTCAGGGATTGAAAGACATGTTTGTTACAAACTTGTTACATTCAATTTAATGACATAGTGTTTCTGTTTACTGTTTTATCTTATGAAGATAACTGTGCTATATTATAGTTTTTTTGTACTAGAGTGAAACCCACTTATTATGATGTCGCTTAGTATAATTTGTTCCCCATGTACCAATGTTATCCTTTAACTAGGCACAAAAAATCGTTTATTATGATATGGTCATTGTAGGACTGTGTATCAAATGGAAATGATAAGGCCAATCTGATTAAAATCATTTGATACATAATAATAATAAATAATATACAACATTTGATATAGCGCCCCATCTAGCTAACATAAGCCACTCTAAAGCGCTTTACAGTACATAGATATCCAATTTTGTACAGTCAATACAATTAGCATATATATATTAATCAATACAATATTGAGGAATTCGCAGGAGCTGCCTTATATGGCGCTAACTACTAGTCCTATGCCACCTCGTTAATATCTCCCTATGTGTGTATGCCTGTGTGTGTGCTGGAGATGTATTGTGTTCTGTTTGTAGTGGGACTGTGCTTCCAACGGTATCATTTATAGTGCCACCACACTTGAATGCTACAGCACAGATACCGCAACACCCACCCCAGACCATTTTATACTCCACCTGGGTTGTTGGAGTTATGTGGGCAGGAGAAAAACACTTTCTCTAATATTCCATGTGTACGGCGACTTCGGGGATCGAACCCCGGCCGCCTGCATGGAAGGCCGGAGTGTTGACCACTCGACCAATCTGCCCATACATGGCTCTGTTAACCTACCAACATTTTTAAAATATTTTGAGCCAGCCAATGCAGGTTCCCCACTATCCTTTATTGTTCATGTTTACTTTTGAAACTGATCAGTTAAACAAAATGGCCTACCGACAGCAATTTTCGATTTTTGACATTGAAGGTTTGTCAGTACTATTTCTCAAGAATAACTTGACAGATCATTTCTCAAATTTGATATGTAGGTTCCCCTTGATCCCTCGTAGTGCATGTTATATTTTGAGACTGATCATAAAAACAAAATGGCTAAAGGAAGAACTATACAGATCTTTCTCATAGTGCAATGATCGATTCTATTTCTTTCACATTAAGTACTGGACTAGTAAATATGTGAAATGACAAACTCACTTTGAAGGTTGGCTTTCATACACATCAGTATTAAGTTTAGATCAAAAGTTACCTCAAGGTGCATTTAAGCATGACTCGATCAAACAGATTAGAGGAAAGAAGAGAACAGATCGAACTGACAAAGAGCTAATGAAGATGGTACAATGGTGGGTGCCAAGATCCCTCTGGGATCTCTTGTTTTAGATACACTACGAATACATGATCTCTCATCAAAAACTGAAAAAGTTCCTCGATGACCTCTCTTCTAGTTGAGGCCAAAGCTACCTCACATATCCTCCCCACCTAGTCACTTTCCTCATTGGTCGCAACAGTTCATGGGGCTCCCTTTATGGGTATCGAGCCTCGTATTGTATGTCCTGGAATCAGAACTTTATTTTAGGTTACAACCAATATTAAAATCCAAATATGTTAAATTTGAAAATTGCCACCTATTTGAAGAAATATATCTAAATGAGGACAGTTATGAAGAATGAGGAACTTTCCGATAAAAAAATCTGTGCGGTGTATTTGCTGAGGAGAGCCCTCATCCTCACCCTGGTCTTAACCGTCTAAGACCACTAGCATAACTATTTGTGTATCAAATACTTGTATAAATACACATACATGCAATACGCCAGTGTGTAGTCCCATGAACATATTTGTGTAACTTACAGAGCAGTATTAAACCACAAGAGGCTTGAAAATCTGTATATAATATAATGTAATAACACAGCATGTAACTGTCCATGGAAATTTACCTGGCAAGCCTAGTACATTTCACATGAAGTAAAATTAGCAAGTAATGGTTAAGCTTAATTGACCCTCAACTTGGAAAATTTTGGGTTTGGGGACTGTGATTAACTGTTGCCTCAGTACATTTCATGATAGCACACAATACACATGACTGACTTATTGTAGAATAGATTATATGCTATACCCCTAGTTTACGTAAGTAAGATAATAATATTGAATGTCAGAAAAGTATGAACTCAAGATAACTTTCACAAGCCTACCCTATTTTTTGCATAAAAAGTTTGATGTAATTCATGTATTACAATATTGATTTACAGTGAGATTGTTGTTTTATGACACAATGTTAATTAGTCCCCACCTGTTCCCGGGCCAAGTGAGCGTATGCCTTGGCGCGGCGTCCGGCATCAATTTTTTGCTTTAAACAACTTCTTCTGAATAACCAAAAGGCCTAGGGTGATGATATTTGGCCAGCAGCATGCTGAGATGAAGGGCTACATAGTTTGTTCAAATGGATGACCTTCACCCATATTCAATGTCACAGGGGTCAAATATGTTAAAAACTTTAAACAACTTCTTCTCAATAACCAAAATGCCCAGGGTGATGATATTTGGCCAGTAGCATGCTGAGATGAAGGGCTACAAAGTTTGTT
>NW_018408704.1:107864-147771 GCF_002113885.1 Mizuhopecten yessoensis
TGTCGTAAAATCTTCAAGCGACTTCTTTTCAATAAGCAAAAGGGCCAGGGTACTGAAATTTGGCCTGTAGCATGCTGGGATGAAGGACTACCATGTTAGTTCAAATGAATGACCTTGATCCACTTTCAACCTAATGTCCTTGTTCGACACAAGGTCAGAGGCGTCATATGTTTAAATCTTTTAATAGGTTCTTATGAAATCTTAAGATTACAAGTGTTAGATTAATAACAGGTGAGCGATGCAGGCCCATTGGGCCTCTTGTTATTACTAAGATTAAGATGACATACTTCGAGTTAAACGGGGTCTTCGAGTTATACGAGTTCGAGATAACGAGGTTCGACTGTATGTTATATTTGAAAATTGCCACCTATTTGAAGAAATATATCTAAATGAGGACAGTTATGAAGAATGGGGAACTTTCCAATAAAAAATTCTGTGCGGTGTATTTGCTGAGGAGAGCCCTCATCCTCACCCTGGTCTTAACCGTCTAAGACCACTAGCATAACTATTTGTGTATCAAATACTTGTATAAATACACTTACATGCAATACGCCAGTGTGTAGTCCCATGAACATATTTGTGTAACTTACAGAGCAGTATTAAACCACAAGAGGCTTGAAAATCTGTATATAATATAATATAATAACACAGCATGTAACTGTCCATGGAAATTTACCTGACAAGTCTAGTACATTTCACATGAAGTAAAATTAGCAAGCAATGGTTAAGCTTAATTGACCCTCAACTTGGAAAATTTTGGGTTTGGGGACTGTGATTAACTGTTGCCTCAGTACATTTCATGATAGCACACAATACACATGACTGACTTATTGTAGAATAGATTATATGCTATACCCCTAGTTTACGTAAGTAAGATAATAATATTGAATGTCAGAAAAGTATGAACTCAAGATAACTTTCACAAGCCTACCCTATTTTTTGCATAAAAAGTTTGATGTAATTCATGTATTACAATATTGATTTACAGTGAGATTGTTGTTTTATGACACAATGTTAATTAGTCCCCACCTGTTCCCGGGCCAAGTGAGCGTATGCCTTGGCGCGGCGTCCGGCATCAATTTTTTGCTTTAAACAACTTCTTCTGAATAACCAAAAGGCCTAGGGTGATGATATTTGGCCAGCAGCATGCTGAGATGAAGGGCTACATAGTTTGTTCAAATGGATGACCTTCACCCATATTCAATGTCACAGGGGTCAAATATGTTAAAAACTTTAAACAACTTCTTCTCAATAACCAAAATGCCCAGGGTGATGATATTTGGCCAGTAGCATGCTGAGATGAAGGGCTACAAAGTTTGTTAAAATAAATGACCTTCACCCATTTGCAAGGTCACAGGGGTCGAATGTGTTAAAAACTTTAAACAACTTCTTTTGAATAACCCAAATGGCCATGGAGATGATATTTGGCCAGTCGCGTGCTTGGGTGAAGGGCTACCAAGATTTCCTCCACCATCAAAAACCTTGCACGCCCTTAAATGACTGTTATTAGGACCTAAAATACAAACAAACCACAAAACCAAGATGGCCGACAGGCAGCCATATTGAATTTGAGAGTTAAAGTGAGTTAGCACTATTTCTCAAAACTTACTAAAGGAATCTTTCTCCAATTTGATATGAAAGTTTGTCATGGTCCCTTGGTATGCATATCCAATCTTTGGGATGATTGGAAAACCAAGATGGCTGACATTAATTTTGAAAGCTAAAGTTTGTTAGCGCTATTTCTCAAAAAATGCTGAAGAGATCATTCTCAACTGTCACGTGAAGGTTCCCCATGGTCCTTAGTTATGCATATTGTTTTTTGGGACTGGCCACGAAATGGCAGGCAGCCATCATGAATTTAAGAGTTAAAGTTGGATAGCGCTATTTCTCAGAATGTACAGGAAGGGTCTTTTTCAAATTTCACATGAAGGTTCTCCATTGTCCCTTGTTATGTATTTTCAATTTTGGGGATGATTGGAAAACCAAGATGGCTAGTATTTCTCTGGAAGTACTGGAGTAATCTTTTCTCAAATTGGATGTGTAGGTAAACGTTCTCCTTGGTCCTCAATGACCACCCTTCTAGTTAATGCCAAAGCTACCTCACATATCCTCCCCACCTAGTCACTTTCCTCATTGGTTGCAACATTTCATGGGGCTCCCTTTATGGGTATCGAGCCTCGTATTGTATGTCCTGGAATCAGAACTTTATTTTAGGTTACAACCAATATTAAAATCCAAATACAGTCGAACCTCGTTATCTCGAAGCCGACGGGATAGTTGGGAAACTTCGAGTTATCCGAGTATTCGAGTTAAGCGAGTTCCTATGGTTGGCATAAAACTTGGTAAATATGAGGCTATATATGTCATTGATTTCTCTGACAATCAACGTATTTAAACAGTCGATAAATGACAAAAAGATAACTNAAACCATGGGTCCCAGGATCTTTATATTTTGCAAGTTGCATCCTGAGATGAAAGGCTATAAAATTTGTTCAACATAATGACCTTGTTCGACTTTCAATCACAGGGGTGAAATGTTTTAAAAAAAAAATAACAGGTTCTTTTGAATGAATTTTAATCATAAATACTGATATTTTGCCTGTAGCTTTATTTTAGATCACTTTTAAGGTTACAAGTGTGAGATTTATACCAGGTGAGTGATGCAGGCCCATTGTTTCTTAATTAATTTTGTTGGATATAGAATTGTTCAACGTTTATAATCTTGGAAATTAACATGAAAATGAATGTCCACCAAAAAAAATGTAATCTAAAGTTTATGTGCTTTCAATAGAAATGCAAAATTCAATCATTAGAAAAAAATATAACACTTTAGTGAGTATAAATTTTAAATCTTTCCAAATTTTTTCCAACTCATTCCAAAAATGTAAATTTGTATTTACTTTTACCGCATTACCGGACTTGTATTTGGTCTTAAGCCTTAAAAGAGTTTCATGAATATCACTACCCCAGACCACCTTATATGGTTTTTACAACACAAAGTACTGTATACCTGAGTTATAAGATTATTTTAAAATTCAAGTGGACAATAAAATGTGTATTTATATATATGTTGTTGTTTTTTTACAGATCTTTAGTATTCTACATATTGTAATGAAGTTATTATACAATAACATACATTTTGTCATAGTGGCATATAGCATATGACATTATGAAGTTGAATTTATTGTACAAGATTCACATTACGATTCCCAACATGGGCCTGGGTAAAATTACCTGTAAGGAAATTGAAGAGAAAGAAGGTAAAAAATAATCTTTTGTATATCTGATAAAGGTCGTTTCATGGTTGGTGCCAAGATCCTTCGAGAATATAATGGGGGTTTTTTTCTTTCTTGCAGATGGGTTGAACTATGCCCCAGACAAGATTGGAGCAGTGATTGGCATATCGTCTATACCATTACTGGTGTTTAATCTCTTCCTTTTCCCTTTCTTGGCCCGAACATTTGGCCTCAAGAAGGTATGTAACCACGTGCACAGTGATGCACAGCTAATAGTCATTCCTTCAGCTTATGATATCTTCATCTGTACGACAGCACAAATGGTACCAAAAAAGTCCTTCCTCTCTTCATTCATGTTTCTCTGTTTTTTATGCCCCTGCCATGAAATGGGGGGCCTTATAGTGTTGCCCGTGTCTGTCCCGTCCCCTCCCGTCTCGTCCCTTCCTGTCCCTCAAGATCAAAGTTGTTGTAAATATTTATAGAACATCAAACACTGAACTAATTTCACATGGCGGCGGGGGCATTCATGTCTTACAGACATTTTCTAGTTATCCTCATATCACACAGTGTGTTTTAAATTAGAATTGTATTAATAACTTGACAAAAAATAACAGAAATGAAAAAATCAATGAAAGATACAAGTGTGATATATGAATAAAGTGCACTGATCTCATTCATTTCCCCCCAGATTTACCTCATTTTAGATCACCTGGCCCGAAGGACCCATGCTTGGATGAAGAGCTACCAAGTTTGTTCAAATGAATTATCTTGATCCCTTTTCAAGATCACTTGATGCAAATGATTAAATAAAACTTTAAACAACTTCTTCTGTATAACCTAAGGCCAAGGATTGTGTTATTTAGCCATTAGCATACTTTGATGTACATGTATAAATACCAAGTTTGTTCAAATGAATGACCTTGGCCCAATTTCAAAGTAAACTGGGGTCAAATAATTAAAAGAACTTCAAACAACTTCTGTATAACCAAAAAGCCAAGAGTGGTGAAATTTGGCCAGTAGCATGTTTGGATGTCTAACTTCTAAGTATATTTAAATGACTTTCAAGGTCACTAGGGTCAAGTGATTTAAAAATATATTATCTAACAACTCCACTATAACCAAAAGGTCCAATGTAATGATATTTCACCAGTAGCATGCTGGGTTGTAGGGCTACAAAGTTTGATCAAATGAATGACATTGGTTCATTTTCAAGGTTCCTGGGTTCAAATGTTTAAAAAAGATATTCAAACAACCTCTTCTGAATGACCACAATACTTTGGATACTGATATTTGGACATTGGCATGCAGGGATTAAGGGTTACAAAGTCTGTTGCGCTTTCTAGGTCACTGGGAACAAATGATTGAAAAATCTCAATTTACTTCTTCTGAATATCCATAAGGCCCTATGTAGTATGATAGGATGGAGGGCTATCAAATTGTTCAAATGAATTACCTTGACTTGCGTTAAGAGTAACTGTGGTCACGTTTCAAACAACTTCTTCTGAATAACCGAAAGGTCATGCCTGATGATATTTGGTAGATGAAGGGCTACACAATTTGACCAAATGAAGGACCTTGACCAACTTTCAAGTTCACATGAGTCATATTATTATACAATCTATAAACAACTTCTTCTAAATAACCAAAAGCCCCAGGGTGATGTTATTTTGCTAGTGGCCTGAAGGGCAACCAAGGATTGTGGGGTTTATGGGTCATTTTTGGCCTCATAAAAAGTAAAATAATCAACTTTGACATGTGACAAACAAAAAGTTCTTTCTATGTATGAACACACGTGTGACCATTTTTAAGCATGTCAAAAATCTATTTGTTGTTGCATGTGGAGGCTTTAAGAAAATGAAGAGAGTTTAGTTAATTTCCCTCAAAATGGCCAATTTCAACCAAATAGTGCAAAATAGACAATATACACGCATTCTTTATATAATGCCAAATCTCCTAAACCAGTTGTCGAATGAATTTGAGTAAATTTCATTTTTAGCTCACCTGCCTGAAGGGCTAGTGAGCTTATGCCATGGCGCGGCGTCCATCGTCCGTCTGTGGTCCGTCGTCCGTCAACTTTTCCTACAAATCGCTACTTGTCATAAACGACTGAGCAGAATTTGACCAATTTTGGTCAGAAGCATCCTTAGGGGAAGGGGAACAACTTGTGTATAAATGGCGGGTCTTGCCCCTGAGGGGGCTGAGGGGCGGGGACAAATAGGGGAAATATAGCAAATTCTTTAAAATCCTTCTTCTTCTGTAGGAATGAAAGGATTTGTTCCATAGTTGGTCTGAAGCATCCTTGCTCTGAAGCATCCTCGGCGTCCTTTGTCCGTCGTCCGCTGTCCATTTACCGCTGTCCGTTGTCTGTCAACTTTTCCTAAAAATCGCTACTTGTCATAAACGACTGAGCAGATTTTGACCAAATTTAGTCAGAAGCATCCTTAGGGGAGGGGAACCGATTTTGTATAAATGGTGGGTCTGGCCCCCCTGGGGGCTGAGGGGCGGGGCCCAATAATGGAAATATAGCAAATTCTTTAAAATCCTTCTTCTTCTGTAGGAATTAAAGGATTTGTTCCACACTTGGTCTGAAGCATCCTTTGATGAAGGGGAATCAATTTTGTATAAACCGTGGGTCTGGCCCCTGAGGGGCGGGGCCCAATAGGGAACACATAGTAAATTCTTAAAAATCCTTCTTCTTCTGTAGGAATGAAAGGATTTGTTCCATATTTGGTCTGAAGCATCCTTGGGTGAAAGGGAGCCAATTTTGTATAAACCGTGGGTCTGGCCCCTGAGGGGCCTAAGTGAGGGTCCTATAGAGAACACATAGTAAATTCTTTCAAATCCTTCTTCTTCTGTAGGAATGAAAGGATTTGTTCCATATTTGGTGTGAAGCATCCTTTGGTAAAGGGGAACCAATTTTGTATAAACCGTGGGTCTGGCCCCCCAGGGGCCTGAGTGGCTGGGCCAAAACTGGGCAATTGGGCTATATTGATTTAAGCAACTTCATCTCTGGAATTAAGAGATGGATATCAACCATATTTAACTGGAAGCATTCCTCTGTAGTGGAGATTCAAAATTGTAAAAACGGTTGGGCCAACCCCCCAGGGGGCTGAGGGGTGGGGCCAAAAGGGGGCAATTTGGCTATATTGCTACAAACGACTTCTTCTGTAGAACTATATATGCACTGGATATCAACCATATTTGACTGGAAGCTTCCCTAGGTGGTGGGGATTCAAAATTGTACAAATGGTTGGGCTGCCTGGGGGCTGGGGCCAAAAGTGGGCAATTGCTATATTGCTATAAACGACTTCTGTACAATTATGCCACAGATATTGATCATAGTTGGTCAGAAGCGTTCATGGGAGGCTGGGATTCAAAATTGTACAAATGGTGGTGCTGACCACCCCATAACCATGCATAAAATTGCTGGGCATGAAAAATCTACTACAGATATGCTACAAGGATTAGCCTAGGGGTCTAGCATATTCTCTTGGATCTCATTTGGAGAATATTTTGCCATGATTGCTTAGGTATCCCTCTGGGCCTCTTGTTTTAAATGTTGAAGATATTTGCTTGATGTGCATGTACTACATGTATTAAATTAAATGTTTGAGACATCTGTTGGCTGTTTTGTGTAATAAAACATTAAATGTTTCAGATTTTGTCTGGGTGTATTTTGTAATATAAACATTTCTTGGCTGTATTGTGTAATATTATGTTAAATGTTTCAGACGTTTGCTGGTTGTACTTTGGTATTGATGCTGGCTATAACTGTGATGCCAATGTTACATCTTTTACAAAATCAGTAAGTAACATCTCTGTGACACAGACAGTTCCACACACATCTGTGACACAGACAGTACCACACACATCTGTGACACAGACAGTTCCACACACATATGTGACACAGACATTACCACACACATCTGTGACACAGACAGTTCCACACACTGACACAAACATTTCCACACACAGCTGTGACACAGACAGTTCCACACACATCTGTGACACAGACAGTACCACACACATCTGTGACATAGACAGTTCCACACACATCTGTGACAGACAGTACCACACACATCTGTGACACAAACAGTTCCACACACATCTGTGACACAAACATTACCACACACATCTGTGACACAGACAGTTCCACACACATCTGTGACACAAACATTTCCACATGCATCTGTGACACAGACAGTTCCACACACATCTGTGACACAAACATTTCCGCACACAGCTGTGACACAGACAGTTCCACACACATCTGTGACACAGACAGTACCACACACATCTGTGACATAGACAGTTCCACACACATCTGTGACACAAACATTTCCACACACAGCTGTGACACAGACAGTTCCACACACATCTGTGACACAAACATTTCCGCACACAGCTGTGACACAGACAGTTCCACACACATCTGTGACACAGACAGTACCACACACATCTGTGACATAGACAGTTCCACACACATCTGTGACACAAACATTTCCACACACAGCTGTGACACAAACAGTTCCACACACTGACACAAACATTTCCACACCTTGGGTGAAGGGGAAACAATTTCGTATAAACCGTGGGTCTGGCCCCACTGGGTGCTGAGGGGCGGGGCCCAATAAGGGAAATATAACAAATTCTTTAAAATCCATCTTCTTCTGAAGGAATAAAAGGATTTGTTCCATATTTGGTCTGAGGCATCCTTGGGTGAAGGGGAACCAATTTTGTATAAACTGTGGGTCTGGCCCCCTAGGGGCCTGGAGGGCAGGGCCCAATAGAGGAAACATAGCAAATTATTCTTTAAAATCGTTCTTCTTCTGTAGGAATGAAAGGATTTGGTCCATATTTGGTGTGGAGCATCCTTGGATAGAGGGGAACCAATTCTGTATAAACGGTGGGTGTGTCCCCCCCTGGGACCTTAGGGGCGGGGGCCCAATAGGGGAAATAGAGGTAAAACCTTTATAATCCTTCTTCTACCATATGGATTAAGGGATTATATCCTAGTTTAGTCTGGAGCATCCTTGGGCAAAAGGGACTCAATTTCGTATAAACAGGGAGTGTGGCCCCCCTGGGGGCTGAGGAGCGGGGTCCAATAGGGGAAACATGGCAAATTCTTCAAAATCCTTCTTTTTCTGTAGGAATGACAGGATTTTGTCCAAATTTGGGTGAAGGGGAACCAATTTTGTATGAACGGTGGGTCTAACTCCTCTGGGGGCACTGAGAGGTGGGGCCCAATAGGGGATATAGAGGAATAGCTTTAATATCCTTCTTCTTCCGTTGGAATGAAGGTATTTTGACCAAATTTGAATAGTAGCATCCTATGGGGAAGGGAAATCAGTTTTGTATAAATGAAGGGTGTGACCCCCTTTGGGCAGAGGGCTGGACCCGATTGGGGAAATAGATTTACATGTAGTTCTTTTTGCAACTTGTACTTTTTGTACTCCTTTAATAAACCTGTTTTGTACTCAGCAGATTTTAAATTGAAAATAAAATACCAGGTGAGCTATTAATTAAGGCCCCTGGGCCTCTTGTTATTATTATTATCTTATGAGCTTTTACTCTTATATATTCACTTCAATTAATTACATTCATTTAGTTACTGTAATTTCTAGAAGGAATTAACTTAATTTTTATTAAAAACATGTGAGTCGTTTATTTGTTTGTGTGAGTCCTAGAATGTTTTACTCCTAACAGGACCTTATTTGTTAAATGTAATAAGACTCTAAACACTATAAACTAAAAATGAAACAAACTTGATGTTCTTGGTCTAATTGCTGTTTGTTTTCTATGCAGGGACACAGTATTGATGGTAATGGTCATTCTGATCTTGCTCCCACAGAAGCTTATTACTGCATGTTGCTTTAGTGCCTCTTCTCTATTTGTCAACAATTCTGCCCCACCAAATCGGGCTGGAGCTGTTAACGGTATTGCCATGACAATGACAGCTTTTGCAAGGTAAGAAACATGTATTAGTAGCTAATTATGTGGAGCTAATAAAAATATAAGGTATATAAGCCCCAGTGAGGTCCAAAGCGGGTACAACCCTGGGTTTATCCGTAGCAAGTCTGTATCATAGCCCGGGCAATCTGGGGAAATCTATTTGATGATCCTGAGTGACTCGTACCTCACTACGGTAGATTTAAACTGTGTAGAACTTCCAGGGTCATCCATGGCCCATTTTGAAAACAGTAGTACGACCGGCCTTTCCATAGGACCACTGAAGAACTGCTGTGCAAGCTTCTGTAGCCATCGTGGTGTAATTGTAGAGTTGGCCTTATTTAGTCTTTGGGCCAAGGGGTCTCAATTTTGTATAAACGGTGGGTATGAACCCCCTAGGGGCATAGGGATGGGGCTCTGTTTGAAGTTTGTTCTCGCTATATCTCATGTACTGGATGGATCTTTTTGAATTTCTGTACTTACAGCACCTACGTACCATAGAGTGCTACATCTTTACTTCTTACCAATTATTTTAAACATAGGTAGGTGAGCGATACAGGCCCTCTCGACCTCTTGTTTAAGGTGACACTACAGCGATTCACGGTTGCTCCAGGATTCCATGGTGTGGCACAGTTACACTACATCTATATTATATACATGGTAGTCTTGGAGAGGGTCACATCATAGACTTTGGCATCAACAACCACAGAAACAAACTTCAGCTAATGAACTGACTTCTAGAATTGAACATTCAGCAAGTTACAAACTACATGGTGTTGGTCCAAGTTATTCAGCGGCGAAGAACAAAAAGGATCTTAAAGTAGTTTGAGACTTGCTTCTCGTTTGGTCAGTTTTCACAAAACGGGGGATATAAATTTGCGTTTGTCCGTCTGTCTGTCTGTTATGCTTCGTTTTCTTCAAACTTGGTCACAGGGTTAAAAGCTTTAAGGGCTTAGCCAATTTCGATGACCACTTTCAGCGGACCCCATTTTGCTGAAGTTATGGCCCCTTGCATAACGAAAAACGTCCTTATCTGCCGCTTCTGTTCATTAACTCTCAAATATTATTTCATTGTCTTCAAACTTAGTAACAGGGTTCAACGAATTAAGGGCTCGGCCAAGTTTGACAACATCTTTAATCAGACTCCATTTGGCAGAGTTATGGTCCCTTGATTAACGAAAAACGTCATTATCTGCAGTTTCCGCTTTCTCGCAAATATTAGCCAAATTTCTTCAAACTTGATAACAATGTTTCTGATCCTCTGTCTTTCCACTCATCTTGGGCACTCTTTGGTTTTCGTGTGATAATTGCTGTAGATATTGTTCAGATGTTTCAACTAAATTCTGTATGCACATCCGACTCATGCCAAGTTTCCCAACCGATGTGATTTGTGCATATTTACGGATTATCAATGAGGTATAGGGTTTCTTTTTTTTTCTTCAAGTTTCAAGCTATACATTATGTCTCAACAGTACGATACTCACATGTTTAAACCTAACCTAAATAATGTTAACCTACAGTATGTCCTGCAAGCGGGGGATATAAATTCCACGCATTTGCTTGTTATCATTTGTCCCAATGTATATAGCCACCGGGGCATCATGTGACAAACAATAGCTTCACCACAGTGACACCATGACAGAACTGGTGATGGCGTAGCGCCACTTTGACAGACAGTAGCATAACCTTGGAAACCCACCGGGACAAACTGTAGTCATACCTTGATAATCTGTGATGATACGGTAGTGGAATCTGGATGTATCGTGGCCTATCGTGGTGGTCGGAGTGGTATCATAGTAGTGTCGGCATCCACCATAGTGGAGTCATTATATATATATAGTGATACCTTGATATCCATAGTAATACAGGCTAACAACACTGTATATTACTGTTTTCAGGCCAAAATTGGAGATATGGCCACATATGCCACAGTGTATAGAATTCATTGGTGAATTTATGTCAGTTCTCGGGGAACCAATAAATCAGGAGGATATTTTACACATACTTCGTTTACAATTTGATTATATAATCACGACCTGGCCACTGATTTGTAATTCTTTACTTAATTGATTTGTTTCCTGCACTTGTGTGAAAGCCAACCAATAAATGTGAAGCTGCAGTTTCAATCCACCCTCCGCATTCCGATATACACAGTGTACAATTTAACTTTCATTACTAGGCAAGAAAATCTGTACTGCTTTGCGACCTACAAACTGGCATCTACGTCGCAATAAAGTGCAAATTAATAAATAAAGGAAAGACATAGGTACATGTAATATTTTTCATCGCCTAATTTGCCAATATTTCGTAATAGGCTGTCGTTGTCCCATATTAACAGCTCGACTGTTTGTCGTACTTTTGGCTCACCGTATCTCTAGGACTTTTGACTTTCTAGATGATGTTAAAATGCTGAAGAATGACAGACGCTGCAACATGGCATACATGTATGCTCGCTTGGTCTTTTAGGCCATTTGAGCTGATCAAGGAACAATGACTAATCCTTTTTCGTGTTGTCGTGTTTCAGACATGTACATTAGGGGTAATAAGTACATAACACCGTCATGTATCAAAATTAGGTCACTCTGACCTACATTTTGACCTTTGACCTACATCAGAGAAAAGGTTTGTCCAGGCTTTATCTCCTACACTAATAGTCACTGGAACTTCATACTGGGTTTACGGGTTCACCTTGGTGAGGTGGTGTGTCGTGTATTAAAAGTAGGTCACTCTGACCTACATATGAACTTTGACCTACATAAAAAAAAATGGTTGTCTCGGCTCTTTCTCCTACACTACTAGTACTGGAACTTCATACTTGGAGTATAGGTTCATCTTGGTGAGGCAGTGTGTCATATATTAAAGTAGGTCACTCTGTTTTTTACCTTTGACCTGCATCAAAGAAAAAGTTTGTCCTTACTCTATCTCCTACACTACCAGTTACTGGAACTTCTTGCTTGGGGCATGGGTTCACTTGCATTGAAGAAGAAGCATACATAGTGTCACCAGATGCAATTTAATAATAAAACGGTACCACTAACCAGTAAACATCCACCATATTTATTTGCAATAGTAGCACTGACACTATTCCTTATTGAATACGGTGGGTCCCTCAAACATTCATATATAGAATTAGTTCCCGCACCAATTTATCATCTGTGCATTTCACATTCGGTGGGGAACTATCATTCGCCGAATTATCTTGTTCCAATTAAACGAAAATTCATGAGAAGAGTAAAATATTACCGGTGCCTTTGTTAGTTGGGTTTGCTAAAGAATAGCATATCACATTATTATACACCTCGCAACAAAGTTATACAGTTATATTAGAATCAGCTTGTCTGTCTGTCTGTCTGTCTAGAATAAGTTTGTCCGGACAACTCCTTCTAAAGTAATGGACCAATTTCAACAAAACTTTCCAGATAAGATAACTACCACCTGATGTTGTGCATCAAGGTATTAATTTTTCATTCTAACCCTTTTTTACGAAATTATGGCCCTTTGTTGAACAAATCCTGAAACGTTTTGTCTAGACAACTTTGTCTAAAGTTTAGTATCAATTTCAACGAAAGTTTCCAGATATGATAACTACCACCTTAAGTTGTGTTCCCAGGTATTCTTTTTTCATTCTGACCCTTTTTATACGGAGTAATTAATCTTTGTTAAAAATGCTTTTCCTGACAACTCCTCCAAAACTACTGGGCCAATTTCAATGAATGTTTTCAGATATGAACACTGGTAACCACTTGATGTTTTGCATCCAGATATTATTTTTTCAATCTGACCCTATTTTTACGGAGTTATGGCCCTTTGTTGAAAAATATTTGTCAGACAACTCCTCCAAATCTATGGGGTCAATTTCAACTAAAAGTTTTTGACACATGCGTTAGGTAACGCAGGTCTGTAGGGGATCGCGCATACTACGAAATTTGCTTAACGTGGAATTGCACAGTAGATACTTACGCCATCTATGACCTTATATGGTCTCTCAGCCCTTATATGGTATCTAATATATCCTTATATGGATGTCATTCATTTACTTTTCATTCATATGCAAATGTTTTCAGCAGTGTGGTGAATTTTGGGGAGGGTTATCTCCCTTAGACCGATAACCGCGCCGACAACCTCGAGGTTACATCTCGGCGCGGTTACTTGTTACTTGATTTCAAGAGCTGAGAGCAGTAGCAGCTACTTGTTGTGACGGTGTGTAAATAACACACACCGAATTCACGACAATTGGTGTCATAAGTGTGATAAAACTCGCGCTATTCTGACAAATTTTGTCCAAAAAAAAATCCATATATTTTCTACCTTGCTGGTCCCCTGGCTCGACACGTGCGCTGGCCATTGTGATCATTGCGCGAATTGCGAGTGAGATAATTTGGGACAGTTCTAGTAGTTCATTATTGTTTATTTAATTATTTATTAGGGGTAATTCAGAGTCGGCGGTGTTTTCACTGCCGTTCTGAAATTTATATTTAATTTAACCTAGTTTATTTGTTACTTTGTACGAATTCCATTCGCCTGTATACTAGTAGCAACGTTGATATATGTCCTTGTACATAATTTTGTAATTGTTTAATTAATTGTGTTGACTTATTTCTTTCTTGGAACTTGATGATATTTTGTCATGGCTGTCATAAATATACGGACAGCTACAGAGGATGAGCTGTGCACGTTGGAGGGTTTAGGCCCTGCGACGGCACAGAGATGAGGAGGGGCTCACTCTGCAGAAACTGGTGACTGTTTCCAGAGTGGGCATTGAAAAGTGGCAGAAATGGCTAAGTGATGGGGTCATCACGGGTATAATGATCACTACCCCTGTGGAGGCACATTCACCAACCCGGTCGACCTCATCACTGGCAGATAGGCTAAGTAGACAAGAGGACGAGGTAATGGACATGAGGCATCAATTTAAGGAACTGCAGGTCCAGTTTAGGGAATTGATGGTAACATTGGAGACAGGGGCTCTTAAAAAATCAGAGGGCATGACGGCTCGATCTGCCTCGCCTCCAAAAAAGACCTCTACTCCTGCCACTATGCTACTGACTACACATAATGGTGGTCAGTATGTCAGCCAGGGGCCTCTGGGGGTTAGAGGTACAACTCAATCTATATCCATGCTACCTGAGGGTATACCATACTCTGACCCTCAGGCAATGCTCCCTAAACAGAAAGAGTCCTGTTTTGATCCTATCCTACAATCTATCCCGAAGGATGGACGGTATGTAAGGGGTCAAGGTCAGGGGTCACATGTGTCAACATGGACTACTGGAGGTACTAGTGCACCCATTGCTTCTAGGTGGGGGTTTAAGCTAGAATCTGCCCCACAAGTTGAGGAGGAAATGAGTCTGCCCTTGTCATGCCTCTCATCGCCCAATGAAAAGGAGGCTGACTTCCTGTTTGAAGATGCCAAGCCTAGTTTGACTCTTCATAAGCAGGGAGGGGGGAATTATCCTGGGGGATATGACTCTTCGCAGTCACCTTTCCAACATAGGGAGGGTAAGTTATCCCCAGGTCATAAGCTGCCATACACCAATGGCGGGATAAATAACTATCCCCTATTGGGATACATAGACACTCAGTTAGGGCAACAGCAGGTTAAATTAGAACAGCATTTTACTCCTGCTCATGGTCTGCCTTTGGCCGTTGCCGATGCTCGCGCAAGGGTGCCCTTAACAGGCGCAGTAAATCGTGGCGTAGCTACAACAGTGCGTGCTACCCGCGACGAAGGAAGAAATAGACGGACCCGCGACAGGTCGGACAACGAACGTCCTGCAAGGCGCACGCATCGCATCCCAGGTGAGCGACATGTGCGCCAATCACAAGGAATGCGCCGTGCGCCTACAGGGCGCAGACGTGATGATTCGTCAGAGAGCGACGAATCTGACAGGGAGGGGAACAGAGATACGGATTCAGAGGACTCCTCCGATGACTACCAGAGGCATCGTCAAAGGAGTAGAAGTCCTCAACGACACAAGATGCCCACTTACTCGGGTAAGGAGCGATGGGAACCATTCACTCTTAAATTCACCAGAATTATTAAAGACAATAAGTGGTCGGACCGCAAGACCAAATAACGGTTTTTCGATTGTCTGGTGGGTGATGTGTTGGAGTACGCCGATAAACTCCCGCGCACTCTTGGGTTCGCTAAACTCAAAAAAAAGATGAAGGAACGGTTTAGCGACAAGGACGTCCCAGTGGTGGCCCGCAGACAGCTGAACTTCACTAGGCAGGAGGAGAATGAAAATTTAGCGGAGTTTGCTCAGCGTATCCAGACCATAACTGGAGATTGTTTTGCGCATGCAGACACTACAACCAGAAACCAGATCGCTACAGAGGGGATCCTTAAAGGCTGTCGATAGAAGATGGCGGCGCAGAGAGCCATGGAGAAGAATCCCAAGACGGTTCACAAAGCTCTGAAATACATAAAGACCTCTGTGGCCAATCAGCGCGCTCTGTTTGATTCTCGCAAGCCACATTACCCTAGTAGGCAGGTGGAGTTTGCAGAGGGCACTAAGTCGGGGGATGAAAAAGTAGTGGAGGACCCTGTAAAGTTCTCAAAAGATGAACTACAGGAGATTAAGAAATACCTGGCCCAGCTAAGTGCGGGCGGTATGTCTGCCCGTCCGTCCTCTCCTTCACCTCGGGGCGACTACCGATCTCCGGAACGCGACCGAGGTCTCCATCAAAACTATGGAGGGAACCGATCAAAGGATTATCGTGACAGGGACCCGGGCCCTTATCCCTCATCAGATTATCGCGATAGGGCTCAGTACCCTCCTTCGTCCCAGGACAACGGGCAAAATAGGTTCGACTGTAGTTCTCGGGATAGGTCGCCATACGCGGAACAAAGTCCTCCGCAAAACCATAACTGGTCACCCAGATATCAGGGGGAATCACCTGGCACAGGGTCACCAAGTCGAGGTCAACCTAGTCGGGGCCCCTGGCAACTGGGGGGAGGCAACAAAAGTGCCGCCAGTTGGGGTAACGACAGAGGACAGAATACCAAGGTATACTATCAGAGGTCCCAAACGGCGTCCCGAGAACCACAGAGAAGCGTGGCGGATATATCAAGGTTTCCGTCTAGGACGACGAGGAAAGACGTACCACCCTTGAAGGAGGTGAAACCTGGAATCTCTGATGACAGTAGTATTACCATACCACTCACTTTGAATGGAACTCCGATTCAAGCTGTCGTGGATACAGCAGCCACTATGACGCTGATTAAGCTGGAGCTGGTAGGTAATCTCGAGGGGCCACAAGTGCTTGGGAAACGAGTGAGGCTCCTGGGTTTAACTGGCAATGTGGAAATAGTGTGGGAAATAAAAGACCTACATATCGGAATAGGAAACACTGAAGTACCTTGGACAGTATGTGAGGCCCCCATCATGGACGACATGTTGCTGGGGGTGGATTTCCTGTCACGGAACAACTGTGTCATCGACCTAGAGGCGGGCGTCCTGTTCATTGGTAACCAGGCAATACCTATTACACCGAGGGTAGAGGATCAGAGGACATCTTTCGCTCTCAAGCTGGCCCAAAATTTATTCATGCTGCCAAACACTGTCCGGGTGACTGGGCTAGACCTAATGGGGGTACGGCCACGACTCAACCCATACAAGATCCCGGGGGAGTCATGATTGATAATGAGAGTGATGAATAACACTGCCAAGGACAGAAATTTGGAGAGAAAGAACATGTAGAGGTGATAACCCATCTCCACAGAGAAGCCCGGAGCTGTTATACAGCAGACATGGTTCATGGGAAAGGCCAGAGTACCTACGGGGACAACAGGGTTATCGAGCAAATAGAGGCCATCCCTCAACTTACCAGGGAAGCTCCTGTCTATAATGAGATGGACAAAATTCCCAGGGAGAGCTAGAGGCCAGTGATGGTCTCGAAGGAGCCACAGGACACAGTCATCCCGCGGGAGCTAACTGTGAACGGTTTGAGGAGGACGTGGACAGTATGGTACCACTGACATACAAGGACCATACTCCTGGTCCTCAACAAAGTAAGCATATAGATGTGCCACAAACAGTGGGGCTCAAAATTGAAAGAGATGAGGCGGTAACACCAAAATCTGCCTCATTTCCATTTGACGGGGAAGAGGTAACGGAAACTTGTGTTCCCTCCATCATCAAATGTTTCAAACCAAATGTGACGTCATCAAATAATGACAAGAAAGAAATCAATGACCAGGAGTTACATGCAGTGGTTGGGTTTGCCCAGGGAGGACAACAGAACAAGTATGGAAACACAGTGTGTGTCCATCAGATCCATTTCATCAATGATGGTGTAATCTGTGACCTACTTTCAAGGTCACAGGGGTCAAATGTCGTAAAATTTTCAAACGACTTCTTCTCAATAACCAAAAGGCCCAGGGTACTGATATTGGGCCTGTAGCATGCTGAAATGAAGGGCTACCTAGTTTGTTCAAATGAATGACCTTGACCCACTTTCCAGGTCACAATGGTAAAATGACTTAAAAACTTCAAACGACTTCTCCTCAATAACCAAAAGGCCCAGGGTACTGATATTGGGCCTGTAGCATGCTGGAATAAAGGACTATCACGCTTGTTCAAATTAATGACCTTGACCCACTTTCCAGGTCACAAGGGTAAAATGACTTAAAAACTTCAAACGACTTCTCCTCAATAACCAAAAGGCCCAGGGTACTGATATTGGGCCTGTAGCATGCTGGAATGAAGGACTACCACGCTTGTTCAAATAAATGACCTTGACCAACTTTCAAAGTGACATGGGTCAAATGTCTTAAAATCTTCAAACAACTTCTTCTCAATAACCAAAAGGCCCAGGGTACTGATATTGGGCTGTAGCATGCTGGGATGAAGGACTACCAAGTTTGTTCAAATGAATGACCTTGACCTATTGTCAAGGTCACAGGGGTCAAATGTCGTAAAAATTTCAAAAGACTTCTTCTCAATAACCAAAAGGCCCAGGGTACTGATATTAGGCCTGTAGCATGCTGTAATGAAGGGCTACCAAGTGTGTTCAAATAAATGACCTTGACCCACTTTCAAGGTCACAGGGGTAAAATGACTTAAAAACTTAAAACGACTTCTCCTCAATAACGAAAAGGCCCAGGGTACTGAAATAGGGCCTGTAGTATGCTGGGATGAAGGGCTACCAAGTTTGTTCAAATGCATAAAAATTGATAACTGAAGTTTGAAGGATTCATGTATTACAATATTTATTTACAGTGAGATTGTTGTTTTATGACACAATGTTAATTACTCCCCCACCGGTCCCTGGAGGGGGTATATAGAAATTGATTTAAGTTCCATGCTGTTACCATTAACATAATCATACAAAGAAGTGTATACTGACATATGACCCATGGTAAATCCTAGTTGACCTAAAGACATTTGTGACACACTTGCACTTCTGCTGGTCTGTAGGAAATATATGTTTCACCCTCTACCAATAGGCACAAAGGAGATATTGCAACAGTCATATAATTATTTTGTTTGTCCGGCAATCTCCTCCTACATTTTTCGACCGATCTATTTGAAACCTGGTATACATTATAATCATGATATGAAGTTGTGTCTCCCTTTAAAAGAATTTTGATTCGACAATTTTTCCAAAAGTTATTGCCCTTTGTTCATTTCAGTATTTGATTTTTGTCCGGAGATCTCCTCCTACATTTCTCAACCGATCTCTTTGAAACTTGGTATACATTATAACCATGATATGAAGTTGTGTCTCTCTCAAAAGAATTTTGATTCGATAATTTTTCCAAAAGTTATTGCCCAATTGTTGTCCGAAGATTTTCTCCCACTTTTTTATAGCACATCAGCTAACCACTCTTAGAATGATGCAGATCTTATTTCAATGAAAGAAAGTATATAACACTATATGGCATTCAACGGTCGTATTTTGTTCCGCCCCGCGGTACTCTTGTTAACAAAGTTATGGCCCTTTGTTGAAAAATCCTTGTCCGGACATGTCCTCCAAAAATAAGGAGTCAATTTCAAAGAAAGTTTTCAGATATGATAACTGCCCCCTGACATTGTGAATCAAAGTAGGTGTGTTTTTATTCCGACTCCTTAAAAAGGAGTTAGGGCCCTTTGTTGAAAAAAAGTTTGTCTGCCTCATAAACTATTGGGCCGATTTTAATGAAAAATTACAGATATGGTAAATATCCCCCGATGTCGTGCATCAGGGTAGTATTTTTTCATTTCGACACTTTTTAAGGAGTTATGGCCCTTTTGCAAAAATCATTGTCTTGACATTACTCTTCCTCAACTACTAGGACGATTTCAGCAAAACTGGTTTATCTGGGCTAACAAGATTTGGTGTGCAAGTATGTTTTGGCATGGGGAGGGAGTACAGGAAGTATATCAGTGACCTTTATACTTAAATGATCACTGGTGGAGACTATGGATTGCTTAAATCCTTAGTTAGCCTTTCGCTTACAGTTCTAGTTTATATAGGAGCTGGGGGGTATTAGTTAGCCTTTGGCTTACAGTTCTACTTATTACTTTTGCCTATTGCCCATTCATTAAAGTGGAAAGAAAGCTATGTTTTTCTTTTTTTTTATTCAAAAGTGTTATATGACAACTTTACTGGTTGTCATTTTTTTTGAAATTCCTCATGTTGAAAGATATTACTGGTAGCCAACTTTTAAGCAAGTATGAAAATTAGACTTGTTTTAGAACTATGTAAATTTATCTGTCAAAAACGGAAATTTTCTCATTAGTAAAAGACATTTCACATACTTGTCTGCTTAAATCTTTAATAAAAAGAACAATTCTTTCTTGAAACAGTATTATATTCGGTATCAAAATAACAGTTGGAATATGTTGCACACGATGATGATATAATTTTATAGTAATTGTGTCATTTAAATGCTCTAGGAAGAATTGTATAACCATACCTTTAACACCCACACAGGTGTAAGTCAATGAGGTCCCATTTATCCTAAAATGAGTTCTGAAACTAACTGTACCTGATTTAAGCTTCCTATACCCATACCTTTTTGGATTTATCTTGTTTTGAAATTCCAAGCGGATGCCGACGCTAACATGAAATCTCCATAGGCGTTGACCTTACCTTTGTGGATTTACCAACTTAAGTCACATGATTCCCAACACTGATTCTGCCCGGTCACATAAAACTGACAATGGGTGATGTAATGGCAACCAGTTGTTGCCATTACCCTAAGTTGAGGGTACAAAATCAAATCCCCATTTCTGCAGGGGTTCCCCTATTAGTCGCCCCTTATGATACACACAGTGGGTAAGAGCAGGTTACTCGATCCCAAACCTGCAGGGGCTCAGTTGTCTTAAAAATAAGTCTTCAAAATAAAAAAAGGTTCAACCACCTCTTCGGAATAATACAGGTGATGATATTTTGCAAAACATACTAGGATGAAGGGCTTATGTCTTTGTCCAAATGTTTGACCTTGACTCATATTTAAGGTCACGGGGGTCATATATGTAAAATAAAAAAAATTAACACCACATCTTCAAATGCAAAGAATGGTGATATTTGGCCAGTAGCATGCGCAGGTGAAGAGCAATCAAATTTGTTCATGTGAATGACCTTGACCCTCTTGTAAGGTCACATGACCAAATAGGTATAAAACAAAAGTTTTAGGGTAGTGATATTTGGCAAGTTGTTAAATTGAATGAATTATTTAGACTTTAAAGGTCAAATATGCTTAAATCTTTTAACTGTTTCTTTTGCATGACTTAGATTCATAGATGCTGATATTTTGCCTGTAACTTTATTTTGGTCCACTTTTAAGTGTGAGATCAATACCAGGTGAGCAATGCTGGCCCATTTTGCCTATTAAAATTGAAGTTCATTATAAACTAAGTCAGACTGCTCAAGTGACCACACTCATAAAGACATCCCCTGTATAAGGAGTCCACTTGTTGGACATCCAAGGTGGTCTGTCAATACATGTCTGACTGTTCTGAGGCAGAACAACAGGTTTGACTAACATAAAAGACTGTTAAATAAACAAATGGACAGTTTGTCTGGACCAATCAGATTACGGGGGTTTTAAAGAACTGTATCTATTTTTGTTTTAGGTCACTGGCTCCAGCAGTAGGGGGAAGCATCTTTGCATGGTCTGTTGGATATGGTGCTGAGAAGCTGGGGCCACCATTTGATGTCAACCTGTCTTTCTTTTTCTTTGGCTTCGTTCTCTGGACTATGACCATATACAGCTTCTTCATCAGTGACAAATTGAATGTGCAGAAAAAGTAAACTGATATAATTAGAGTTAGAATTAGACTTATAATTTGATATTGCTGTGTTGTTGGTTGTCGTCACTGATATCACATTGAATTTATGCTAATATAATAGTCATACTGTATGTCCCCTTCAAAAGAATTGAGCTTGTAATATGTCTTTATTGGTACATGAAATATTTTTAATATTTTTGTTTGTCATATTGTTGATGCGTTTAAAAATAATAATAGAATTGTATTAATGAATTTCTTATCATTTATATCTTATTGGGTTATATTAATGTCTTGATAGGCAATATCAATGTGATATTGGATAGTATTATTAATATGTTCGTGAGTAGTATTATTGTCTTAAGGATTAACACTGTTCGTGTCTGACTGTATGATATATTGTATTTAAAAGTCTTGGAAAGATTTATTCATTGTCAGATCTTAATAAATACTTTTATCAATGTCAGGGATCATTTTATTTGTTGAACAATCAGAGGATTAAAAGTGAGTTCTGTGTGATAGAAGCTGGAATTATTTCTGTAATAGTATTTATTGTTGACTTGTATCAAATCATACATTGATGTTGTCTTTGAATATTCAACAGTGAATATTTGACTGTAATACTAGTCAGTATAAGACTGTGTTCACAGTCTACTTACTAGTTAGAATTGACTGTAGTACTAGTCAGTATAAGACTGTGTTCTCAGCCTACTTACTAGTTAGATTTGACTGTAATACTAGTCAGTATAAGACTGTGTCCACGGCCTACTTACTAGTTAGATTTGACTGTAGTACTAGTCAGTACAAGACTGTGTTCACAGCCTACTTACTAGTTAGAATTGACTGTAGTACTAGTCAGTACAAGACTCTGTTCACAGCCTACTTACTAGTTAGATTTGACTGTAATACTAGTGAGTATAAGACTGTGTTCACAGTCTACTTACTAGTTAGAATCGACTGTAGTACTAGTCAGTATAAGACTGTCACAGTCTACTTACTAGTTAGAATTGACTGTAGTACTAGTCAGTACAAGACTGTGTTCACAGCCTACTTACTAGTTAGATTTGACTGTAGAACTAGTCAGCATAAGACTGTTCACAGCCTACTTACTAGTTAGATTTGACTGTAATACTGGTCAGTATCAGACTGTGTTCACAGCCTACTTACTAGTTAGATTTGACTGTAAAACTTGTCAGTACAAGACTGTGTTCATAGCCTACTTACTAGTTAGATTTGACTGTAGAACTAGACGGTATAAGACTGTGTTCACAGCCTACTTACTAGTTAGGTTTGACTGTAAAACTAGTCAGTATCAGACTGTGTTCACAGCCTACTTACTAGTTAGATTTGACTGTATAACTAGTCAGTATAAGACTGTGTTCACAGCCTACATACTAGTTAGAATTGACTGTAATACTAGTCAGCATAAGACTTCACAGTCTACTTACTAGTTAGAATTGACTGTCGTTCTAGTCAGCATAAGACTGTTCACAGCCTACTTACTAGTTAGATTTGACTGTAGTACTAGTCAGTACAAGACTGTGTTCACAGCCTATTTACTAGTTAGATTTGACTGTAGTACTAGTCAGTATAAGACTGTGTCCACGGCCTACTTACTAGTCAGATTTGACTGTAGTACTAGTCAGTACAAGACTGTGTTCACAGCCTATTTACTAGTTAGATTTGACTGTAATACTAGTCAGTATAAGACTGTGTCCACGGCCTACTTACTAGTTAGATTTGACTGTAGTACTAGTCAGTACAAGACTGTGTTCGCAGCCTATTTACTAGTTAGATTTGACCGTAGTACTAGTCAGTACAAGACTGTGTTCGCAGCCTATTTACTAGTTAGATTTGACCGTAGTACTAGTCAGTACAAGACTGTGTTCGCAGCCTATTTACTAGTTAGATTTGACTGTAATACTAGTCAGTATAAGACTGTGTTCACAGCCTACGGGATGAAGGGCTACCAAGTTTGTTCAAATGAAAGACCTTGACCAATTTTCGTCTATGTTCACAGCCTACTTACTAGTTAGACTTGACTGTAGTACTAGTCAGTATAAGTCTATGTTCAGAGCCTACTTACTAGTTAGATTTGACTGTAATACTAGTCAGTATAAGACTGTGTCCACGGCCTACTTACTAGTTAGATTTGACTGTGTTCACAGCCTACTTACTATTTAGATTTGACTGTAGTACTAGTCAGTACAAGGCTGTGTTCACAGCCTATTTACTAGTTTGATTTGACTGTAGTACTAGTCAGTACAAGGATGTGTTCACAGCCTATTTACTAGTTTGATTTGACTGTAGTACTAGTCAGTATACGACTGTGTTCGTAGCCTTCTTACTAGTTAGATTCATGTCTGTTCATAATGGTGCTCTGAATTCTGAATTTGAATAATAGTATCAGACTGTGTTCACAGCCTACTTACTAGTTAGAATTGACTGTAATACTAGTCAGCATAAGACTTCACAGTCTACTTACTAGTTAGAATTGACTGTAATACTAGTCAGTATAAGACTGTGTTCACAGCCTACGGGATGAAGGGCTACCAAGTTTGTTCAAATGAAAGACCTTGACCAATTTTCGTCTATGTTCACAGCCTACTTACTAGTTAGGTTTGACTGTTATACTAGTCAGTATAAGACTGTGTTCACGGCCTACTTACTAGTTAGATTTGACTGTAATACTAGTCAGTATAAGACTGTGTCCACGGCCTACTTACTAGTTAGATTTGACTGTAGTACTAGTCAGTATAAGACTGTTCACAGCCTACTTACTAGTTAGATTTGACTGTAGTACTAGTCAGTATACGACTGTGTTCGTAGCCTACTTACTAGTTAGATTCATGTCTGTTCATAATGGTGCTCTGAATTCTGAATTTGAATAATATCCATGTAGAGCTATTAACCAAAGTATCATTTTTTAGTGATGGTGCATTGTTTAAGTTGGATGTGAGAGTAATTGTTTTAGAAAAACCCAGTATGAAACCATGTAGTGGCCAAAATAGAAGGCACAGTGTTTGATTTAGTACATAATGTAGATCACATGACATTGAATTATTGCATTTGTGAATGAAAACAAATATATTGATTATTTCATACATGCCAAAAATATGAATAATAAAGTACCAAGATAATAAAGGATATATATGCAATATATATGGTTTAATTGTTTACTTGCAATAGACAGAAATGTCAAACTTTAATATAAGACAGGAAATGAAGACATGATATGCCTTAGGACTATTGTTAGACAGGTATTTGGATTATATAGGTTTTACTGAAATTATTGAATTTGAGAAAAAGAGAATTGAAATATTGGTTTTGTTATTTATGTGGCATTAAGGCCATATGGTACTTTACACTTCATACCTGTAATTCTTATTGTCTCCTTTAACATATTTTTAGTTTTTAGCTCACTTGGTCCGAAGGGCCAAGTGAGCTTATCCCATGGCGCAGCGTCCGGCGTCCGGCTACTTTTTCCTTTAAAACGCTACTGGTCCTGAACGACTCAGAGGATTTTGACCAAAGTTGGTCTGGAGCATCATTTGCCAAAGGGTTCTTAGTTTTGTATAAACGGAGGGTATGGCCCCCCTGGGGGCAGAAGGGCGGGGCCAAATAGGAGGGAAATAGGTAAATCTGTAAAAATCCTCTTCTTCTCAACCAATAGAAGGATTTTGACCAAATTTGTTCTAGAGCATCTTTGAACAAAGGAGCCTCAAGCTTGTATAAACGGAGGATGTGGCCCCTCTGGGGGCATAGGGACGGGGCGCCCAATAGGGGAAATAGAGGATTTGTTTCTCCTACTATACAAGTGAAGGGATTTAAACCAAATGCAGTCTGAAGCATGCTTAGGGACAAAATAATCAATTTTGTATAAACTGAGGTGTGTGCACCCCCTTCTTTGGAGCAGATGAGTGGGGCCCATTAGGGGAAATAGAGGAAAATATTAAAGATCCTTCTCCTTCTGTACCATTGAAGGGATTTTAACCAAACTTCTTATTCTAGAGAATCTTTGGGCAAAGGGGACTAACTTCTGTATAAACAGGGGTTGCTGCCCCTTTGGGTGCAGAGAGATGGGGCCCAGAAGGGGAATTAGATGTTTAAATCTTCAAAATCATCTCTCCTTCAGTATGATTGGAGTTATTTTAACCGAATTTGGTCCAGAGCATAATTTTGCAAGGGGGACTCTATTTGTTTTAACAGAGTGTAGTCCCCCTGGGAGCAAAGGGGAATGGTGCAGGAGAGAAGAGTAATAAATGTTTAAAATCATTTTCCTTCAGTTTATTTGGAGGGTTTTAACCAAATTTTGTGTAGAGCAAACCTTGGGCAAAGGGGACTAAATTTTGTATAAATAGGTGGTTGCTTTAAAGGGGCAGAGGGGAAATCGAGGTTAATCCACCCCAATTTATGGGGGCAGAAAGAAGGGACCTAATGAGGAATGGGTGTTGCTGAGCGACTGAGCCAAAATTTGGAAATAGTTGCAGTAATAACAATAATTTTGCATGATTGCTTTATTATCCAGGTGAGTGATACAGGCCATCATGTTTATAATATCCAGAATGTATTGAACGACCCCATTTGGAGGTTTCCCTGTAGCTAAAGTAATGAAGCAAGTAGACAAAATGTTTTGACTGATTTTAGTATAGAACTCTTTTGGAAGCAAGTTACATGTCTCACAATTAAGGTAATGATTGTCCTTAAAAAAGATTCCAGAAGTGTAAACTGCTATTGTCAAACTTTGTCGTGACAATCCTATCCGACAAGGCATGTTTCTAACCAGACAAATAGTCCATCCAACCTTAATATTCATACAAACATTGCCTAATTTTATTGTTTTTAGCTCACCTGGCCCGAAGGGCAAAGTGAGCTTATGGCATGGTGCGGCGTCCGGCGTCCGGAGTCAAGATTTTACTTAAAACAACTTCTTCTCAATAACCAAGAGGCCCATTAGGTATTTGGCAAGTAGCCTGCTGGGATGAAGGGCTACCAAGTTTGTTCAAATGAAAGACCTTGACCAATTTTCAAGGTGACATGGGTCAAATGTCTTTAACTCTTCAAACAACTTCTTCTCAATAACCAAAAGGCCCAGGGTACTGATATTGGGCCTGTAGTATGCTGGAATGAAGGCCTACCAAGTTTGTTCAAATGAATGACCTTGACCAATTTTCAAGGTTACAGGGGTCAAATGTCGCAAAATGTTCAAATGACTTATTCTCAATAACCAAAAGGCCCAGGGTACTGATATTGGGCCTGTATCATGCTGGATGAAGGGCTACCAACTTTTTTCAACTAAATGACCTTGCCCAACTTTCAAGGTCACAAGGATCAAATATTTTAAAATCTTCAAACAACATCTCAATAACCAAAAGGCTCAGGGTACTGATATTGAGCCTGTAGCATGCCGGGATGAAGGGCTACCAAGTTTGTTCAAATGAATTACCTTGACCAACTTTCAAGGTTACAGGGGTCAAATATGTTAAAATCTTCAAATGACTTCTCAATAACCAAAAGGCCAAGGGTACTGATATTGGGCCTGTGGCATGCTTGGATGAAGTGCTACCAATTTTGTTCAAATGAATGACCTTGACCCACTTTCATGGTCACAGGGGTAAAATGTCTTAAAATCTTTAAACGACTTCTTCTCAATAACCAAAAGGCCCAGATTACTGATATTTGGCCTGTACCATGCGTGGATGAAGGGCTACCAAGTTTGTTCAAATGAATGACCTTTACCAACTTTCAAGGTTACATATTTTTCCGTCACATGTACAGGTTATGTAGCTGTAGCCTTCACCTTGAATGTATGAACTTGACCTTATGTTAAAACTGTTTTGTACAATTGATGAATGGAATTTTGAAATGAAGTTTCAAGAAATATGATTGAAAACTTTAGAAATAATTGCTTTCACTGACATAGCCAAGACACAATCTTGTGTGGGTTCCTCTCATATATATTATAACTTTTTTCCGATTTTATTGATATTCATAAGCGTTGTTAAAGGTACAATGTATACCAGGGATCTTATATTTCTTCAAATTTTCTCCCACCACCCATAGTGTTATATTGATCAAAACCAGCGTAGTTTCCGACATTAGTGCCTTTAGTCAGTAGGAGCTGTTCAATCACATTCATCAGGCTTTCAGCATCAATATTCGCAGATTCAATCTGTCCCATCACTGACTTTGCAAGGAAAGCATTGGAACTATTCTCTGTTGGAAGGGTCTATGGACTCGTCTGTCATGAGTCTGAGAGAAAATGATATAGCTTTGTAAAGTGAAGTCAAGAGGTTCCTGCTCTATTCAGTAACTGACAGACTTCAAAATGTCATGTCACTGTTGGTACAGTTCTTGCACCCTTTTGAAAAAGCTCATGAAGTCCTCAAAGGTATGAGAGAGGGGGTTCAGTTCCTGTTTCTCATCCTCCTTCCTCCCATCAATAACCATCCCTGTCTGTTGTAATATTGATTCTTTTTCAGGTTCAACTATCCCCCTACAATAGAATATAGTCGCCATATAATTTCAACACAAGCATTAATAATGTTTAGAGACAATATCAAAGAAAGAAGGAGGCGTAGCAATTTGAGCTTGTATAGTGAGAAATGAGGCATTAAAGTTGAGGAGTTCATTAACATGGTTTACAAACATTTCAATAAGTTAATCTCTTTGGTAGCAGAACTAAATGTAAACAAAATGTACATAAAAGTCAACTTATAACAGCACATCTCATGGGGGCTGAAGACACCCGAACTAATTTCTTAGATGGGAAAACATAAAAAGTATACCTGTAAACACAGAGCATTGATTGATTGATTGATTGATAGATTTTACGTTCGCTTCACTACCGAGTAGTTCGGTTATCCAGCAGACGAATAAAAGACGGGGAAATTGTGTAGAAGGGATAAAGTATGTAGTGACAGGATAGAAGAGGGAGACCAAAACAGAACAAAATTATCTCCCTTTGTATATGTTACCCTTCAAATTGAACAGCCTGATAAAGTTGAAACAGTACTCTTGTGGAAAAAGAAGGAAATATTTTCTTGAACTACTGTAAAAAATGACAGTTTAATCACACGCACTTATATATTCACTGTTTTTCATTATCTCAATACAAAAGATGAAGCAAAACATAGGTTTTCTTCATCCATTGCATATTGTCATGAATGAAAAGCAACTACATCCCATGTTGCCAAGCAAATACTAAAATTAAGAATTGTTGTGTTATACATTTACTGCTATTTTTCAGATTTTGCTAAATGAACACATATTTTGATTGTGTTGGTTTAAACAATATTTATTACTTAAATTCATTTACAATACAATGCAATCACATCAATTGAAAGGATCTGGCGACAAGATATAAAATCTTATGTTAGGCCATCTCCTTCAGGTAACATTTAACAAACATTTATATTCTCTGACTGATCATAATTGACTACATTTTAATCTAAAAGGTAAGAAAGAAAGAAATGAGAAATAAAGAGTTAAATTATTAAGAGAGATAGAAGATAGAGATTTAGAAATTTGAGAGAGTGATGAGATTCCACCATCAACACCTAGAATCTGCCTGATGCCATAATGTACCTCTGGATTTGATTAAAAAAAACAATATTTTCTATTTGAGACAAATTTGGGTCACCTTGAAGCAATATATCAATATTTATGTTTATATTTAGCTGAGATATTGTATTTAGTCTATGTTGTCTATAGTTTGTACATTCTAATAAGAAATGAGATGCTGTCTCAATACTACCGCATTGACATAGGTTTGACTCGGCAACATGGTTTTTGCACAGATCATAATTTAAAGAGCTACACCCAAGACGAAGTCTTGTATGGAGTAACCGGGCCTTCCGGTGGTCATTGAAATAATAGGACGGCTTTTTGATTTTATTAAGGTTTAAATATCTTACAAAAAAAGGTTATACGGTGAATTTCTGATTTCATCAGGAATTGCGTTCCATTCTCATATGGCTGACGGTAGGACGAAGACTGGTAGGTATTAGTTCTACTGGATGGGGGATGCATATTTGAGTTTGACCTTAGTCTATAACCTTGAGAGGCACCAATACTTGGGGGAAGTATGTTCTGTAGATATGCAGGGGCATGCTTACTATACATATTGGACAATGCTATCATCCTATGTTTATAACGTCTATATGATAAAGATTCCCGTCCAGTTTCCCAAGTTATAGAATTAGTTGATGCAGATTTTGTTGCTCCTGTAAAAATCCGGCTTCCATCTGCAGTTTTTCAATATTTTGATTGTCCTATTGATTGCAATTTCCCCATACTATATCAGCATATTCTAACAACGGACGTATGTATGAAAAGTACATGATTTCAATTTGTGATATGCAGATGCCATTTACAATTTTCATGTATTGTTAGTCCAAGATGTGTTTGTTATGTGACTTGATGTATTTGGACATTGTTCATTAGAAGAGGTGGATGGTCAGTTGTCATTCGTTTCTTGGAAAGGACCATGCTTTCAGTTTTCTTAGGATTAAAATTTACTGGCCACTTTTCAGCCCAGGTACTGATTTTAGATAGGTATGAGTTTAGGATCTCTGCCGACCTCACAGGTTCATCAACAATTAAAAATAATGAAGTGTCATCTGCAAATAGACGTATATTGGCATTAATTTCAGTTACTTAATAAATAAAATAAAAAGTAGAGGTCCAGGTATCGAACCTTGTGGCAGGCCAGCATGAATCAATTCTAGTTTTGATATACTTCCTTCAATGATAACCTCTCGTGATCTTCCCGAAAGGTAACTCTCAAACCACGATAATAAATTTCCTGATATTCCATCTGTCTTAGTTTAAACAATAAACCCCTGTGCCACACTCTGTCAAAGGCCTTGCTTATGTCACAAAACACAACCCGAACCTCCTTACCATTATCAACAGCCTGGAAAATAGTGGTTATTATATCAGTTAATTGATAGGCTGAAGAATCTTTTGGAGTGAACCCAGACTGATGTATAGGAATACAATTATGTTCATGGAGATAGTTATAAACGTGTTTAAATACGAACTTTTCAAATACTTTTGCTATACAACTTAAAAGAGATATTGGTCTATAATTTGAGACTAAGGATCTAATACCTTTCTTGAATACAGGAATAACGTTTGCTATATTCCATGATGAAGGGAATATATTTGATACTAAAGACTCGTTGAATAAGTTTGAAAGTGGAACAGACAATTGGTGACTAGCTTGTTTTAGTAGCTTAGGGCTTACCTGATCAGGACCACTAGCTTTATTAACATTAATTAGTTTAAGCATCTTCTACATCAGTTGGGGATATATGTATGTTTTCTAAAATGTATGGTGGTATTTGATGTTGTGGAAGTGTTGTATTTGTATCATCAATATTTGTTTGTTCACAGAAGTTGTTAAATATATCTGCCTTTTCACTAGCCAAGCAATGCATTGTATTGTTATGTGTAATGGGTGGATATTGACTGTCAGCAGTTTGCTTAAAAAACTGCTTCGCGATTTTCCACCAGCTACGTGGACTCAAGTTTCCCTCGTGTAGTTTGTTGCTGAGTTTGTTCATATAATCAATCTTTGCCGCACGAATTAGAGAAGTCACTTCATTTCTATTTGTTCTGAATTCTGCCCAATGTGCTGCTGTGTTGTTGATTTTAGCTATTTGTGTGTACGATTTCTGTTTCTAATTTGTTTTCGTATTTCATTGTGCATCCATGGCTTATCGTTTGATCGTATGGTTACAACTTTGTTGGGTATTGATAACCTAGCTGCATCTACAATATTTGTTGTTATTTTTGTTACCTATTGGTCAATACTTAAATCAGTAATATTTCATGTTGCTGTCCCCAATTGTCTGCCTATACAGATTATAGTCTACTTCTTCATACTAACAAATTCTTCTTTTGCATGTGTTACTAGGATATTTAAATTGCTTTAAGCTTACATAAACTGGGCAATTATCACTACAGATTGGGTCTAGAACACCAGCTGAGGAATTTTGGATGTAGTTACTAATAGTTATCAAATCAATTAAGGTACTTGAGTTCTCTGTAATGCGAGTTGGTTCTTTTATTAGTTGAGTTATATTGAAGTTATTTAGTAAATTCTTAACATTTCTAGATTTATCTGGAATTAATATATCTTCATTAAAATCTCCTAAAATAACAAGATTTTTATTAACATTTAGTGCTTGTTCAATTGACAATTGAAGTAGATCCCAGTCTGTAAACTTAATTTTGTTTAGTATTAAGTTGTTCAATGGTTCTTTTTCTCGTTATAATAGTAATGTACAAAAAGATGGGAACTGAAATTGTCCCATAGCATATAAAGATATTACAAAAATACATATCAAGCAGTGTAAATAAATGTTTCCCATTATGCCTCAGGGATTTTATATAGAACAGCCCAATCCTCTTTCGACGATTTACGATGTCACTACCCATTGTTAAAAGCAGACAGATAAGAACGTCTGAGGATAAGGGCATTCTCATTTAAAGGATAACATTTGGAGGCATCAGTTTGACCTAACAGACTTTTATCGTTTTGGCACTCGCACTCTCTCAAAGTGGAATATAGGAAATAAAGTAAAGAAAGAGTAGAGAAAAGAAATGTATTAATAGAAATACCAGACTCGGTATTAGATTTAGAAACCATTTTAAACAATATGAAATTAAGTATCTGTATGCAGGAACAAATATAACTAATTAATGTAATGCATCTATCTGTATGCAGTATAAAACAAACAAACAAGAGAGGGAAAAAGAGAAAAATAATCAGTGTAATACATTATATACAATATTAAAAAAAAAATCTATCAAATTTATTAGAAATCCAGATCTACATCATATGTGTCTTTAACTTATATATACCTAGATTCTATGTAATAAAATATTTCAATAACTATTGTCAATTTTACACCATGTTAGATTTACTGAGTATGCATATACTTTAGAATAGCTGTCATTTGTACTCATTTACACCAAACTACTGATTGACTTTAGGTCAAATTTTTATTTGTTCACCTCATACTTTAAGTTTAAATTGTACTACACTTAAACAGCTTTTGAAAGCCTTGTCGCCATTTGCTATGTAGGCTAGAACGTTATAAAAGTGTCTGCCTCTATACTAAAACAATAATTCAAGGCAGCACATCGTGTATGCAACATCATATGATATATATTCATATATAATATAGCAATAGAAGCCAGCTGTCATTAACTCATTTTACACTCGTGTTAAGGAGCAAAACAAAACTAAAAACACAGACAAAAAAACCGTCCGATTCTGTTACGAGATGAGTATTTACTTTGTAAAAGGTCAACACGTGGAAAATCATTTCACAATTATTTGGCAATATGATATTAACATTTTTTTGCGGTTTAAGATTGTTGTAATATCTCATTTCATAGTTTGTTTATAGCCTAATTTGTTTACCGTCAATCATTCCTTGTTATTGAAACAAGAGGCCCAAGAGGGCCTGTATCGCTCACCTGAATATTTAAGCAGTCATAGCAAAATATTCTCATAAATATTATATTGCACTAAAAATATTTCCCTCGCAAACTCTGTTGGCTCCATCTGTTGAAACTACCAGCAAAATATTATGTCAAGATTCTATGCTTGTTGATTCTTGTTCAGAAGTTGCTTGACATATTTTTTCCTGTGACCTTGTAAGTAGGTCAATGTCATTTTCCTTCTCTAATTGGTTAGCTCTATTCCAAAAAGATACCATCCAAATCTAATGAATCCATTTCTTTTAGGTCTTAAGAACAAATCCTTTAAAATGTTGTTGACCTCTGTGACCTCTAAAGTAGGTTGAGGTCATTTTCATTCGCAAACTTTGGTGAGCTTTATCCCAGGAAGTCACCAGCCAAATATTATAAAGGGCCTGTTTCCAGTAATGTTAATTCTCCATAGGAGCCTGCCCCCGTATAATTTCTTATCTAGCTCAACTACTGTTTTTTTCTTTTCCGAAGAATAATTTTACACCTTTCCGACACCCAGATTTCATAATTTCAGTGAAAATGTATTTTTATAAAGTTGTCAATTTCAGCATCAAAGACATAAGTTCGTAAATAAAAGAAGGTTATCTCGAAATTGTAATTCGCAACATAGTATAAATTTCTTTTGATAAATATTTCCAAAACATCGTGTTTATTCATAAAAAAAAAAAAAAAAAATTCTCGGATGAAAATGCACTTGCAGAGACACAATTATGAAGAAAAATGCCATAAAATTGCAATTTTCTCCCGTTATATAGTTTTGGATGCAAATTTCCATCAGAAAATCGGATAGAGCTTTACTTGTTTCATATGTGTACCAAAAATCAGCTAATTCCATGTGGTGGAACGTTCTCATATCGCCGCCTGAATGTGGTTGTAAATTGAAAGAAAAGGGGAAATGAGTAACAACCTTGTCTGAAACCCTATTATATAGCTTATTATATACAAACTTTTATATTGAATATCAGAGCGGATATTTTCATGACAGTTTTATGATGTGTAACGACTAAATAAACAGTATCGATATAAAGATTTACACTGAGGACACCCTGATACATGAATACTGTTCTATCTCAAGTTGTCCTCTTCTGAATTTTCTGATCGTGTGGCCTTGTACATTTATCCGTATCTTCTTGTCTTTGTCTATACGTTTACGGAATCATTGACTCGACGCTAGCTATTCTTGTCTCACTTTCCTTGTTTTATTGTCCCATCTCCAAAGCGTTGTGGCTCTGTCAGGGTTGGGACCCTGACTTGTCTCACTTTCTTTGTGCCTGCCGACCACGCCACATCGAATAGATAGATTATCCATATGAAATACTTTATTTTGTTCTAAGTAATCAATCAATTCTGCGCTTCTTGGAGGTATTGAATGTGATTTATTATATTGTCTTGTTATTTTGTGTAATTAGTTGTTCGTTATTTATCACACATTTTCGCATAATTGTACCAAACTACTAAGTATTAGCTGTTTACAGCAATCATCGGTGGCTTGCTATTTTGTTACTTTATCGACGCTTCATAAACCAATCGTTATTGTTTCAAGATGGAGGGTAAATGTGTTGGAGAAGGGTGTCAAGTATACTTCAAGAAACGTAGTGGCAATAAGAACAGAAGTGCACGCAATGTAAATAGTCCACAATATAAATGGCTCCTAGATACGCTGGTGCAACAAGGATTGATGTCAGCAAAGGAACAAGCACTTATTTGCCAGAAGTGCTACATGAAGTATCTTCGGAACAAAAATCAGCCTGAACCTGAACCCGAGCAGAACCAGGAAATAGAGGAAGAAGACGACTCCCCGTCCCATATCCTGCCGTTGCTGACCCTTCATGATCTTTTGAATGGATCATCTTCACACAAAAAATGCTGTCTCTGTCTTGTTACCTTTGCAAGAAATGGAACAAAATCATCAGTCTTACCAAAACGTGCAAGACATCACCTGATCTATTCACACAAACTGTGGTGTCCCACCTCATCCCGCGTCTGCTCCATTCACCTTATTGGTAACGACTTAGATCCGTCTACAGAGGTTGTCCTTGATGGTAGAGGTTCCTTGGAATCTCAGTTACCATCAAAATCGTCCGAAATCATTAATGACCTCCTAGAGGTGTCGCACGTCCTTTCACAGAACCAGTCTGCGTTTACAATAAGCTTTTCTTCTCTTGATGACTCGGCATGCATGGCCTGGACAGGTTGGTCCAAAGATCAGTTCCTCGAAATCCACTCGCACTGTTCCCCATATCTTTCATCTGGTATATATACCAAGACTACACACGATGCTCTATTACTGTTCTGGGTAAAACTGAAAACCGACATTTCCTGGAGTCAGTGTTCTTCTCTTTTTGGAATTTCCAAGTCAAGTGTGTCCAAAACTTTCCACTCCATAGTACAGGCATTAGACACATCGATAGTCCCACAATTTCTAGGTCCGGATCACTTGACAAGAGAACAGTTGCTCGGGCACAATACTGTCTTTTCAGAAGCATTTTTTGGAGATAAAGCCACTGCCATATTAGATGGCACCTATATTTATATCCAGAAAAGCTCCGACCACAAGCTCCAGAGAATGTCCTACTGTGGCCAGAAGAAGAGAAACTATCTCAAATTCATGAGCATCGCCTTACCAGATGGCTACATTCTGGACACAGTAGGACCATTCACTGGCAGCGAAAATGATGCTACAATTACAAAAAAAGTCATGGACAAGCTAGTTACTTGGCTACAACCAGACGACAACGTTGTCGTTGACCGAGGTTTTAGAGATGTCCTACCAGTTCTCGAAGCCTCTGGCCTCAATGCTAGCATGCCGTCATACCTGAAACCCGGTCAAAGTCAACATTCTGACGTCCAAGCAAATCTTGACAGAACTATCACCAAATCGAGGTGGATTGTGGAATCCTATCATGGTCGTCTGAAACACTGGACGTTCTTCCGAACGCAATTGGTGTCTAACAGCTTTATCAATGTCATCGAGGCTTTGCTTCGAACCGTCACAGCCTGTCTGAATGGTATTAGAGGACCGATCTACCAGAGATCTCCAGAGAGAGATGCCAAAGATAGGCTAATGGCTGAACGTATGAAGGACCGTTTGACAACACCGAATGGTTTAGCTCAGAGAGTCAAGACAGATCCGGATCTATCTAGACGGGCAAGGTCCGAGTTTGTCAAGATGGATGCATCTTCCGTACTGTTTCCCCGTCTCGATCTTGATTACTTGAGAACCATTACGTGTGGAACGTATCAGATATCTCTGGCTCCTGGTTACATCGCCGAACATTTAAGTGATGACGGAGACTATGAGGTGTGGCTTTACCAGCACTCCCCAGACCTTCTCCGATGTCAAATACATTCTCGACACAAAAGCCAAACGAAATATAACGTTTGGATACGGTTCACCGTTTCACCCGATGTTGAGGCCCCAATAAAGGACTACTACTGCCAGTGCCCAGTTGGAGAGAGAACGATGGGAATGTGTGCGCACATCTCCAGTATCTTGTACTACCTTGGGTATTACAGGACGCTGGAAAACCCTCGACCATTACAACCACAGGTAAAGAAATTCCGACAAAACTTGAAATAGTTTTCCATGCGGCAACGGAGTGCATATGTCGAAAGTATGTTTGGGGCTCGATATGAAAGATCCCCGTTACCATGTGACTAACCAAACTTATAAATATAGGTATTATACAATCGCCCGTAGCTATGAACACTCCCGTAAATGCGAAAACCAACCAAAATCATAAGGAACACGTTTTGTTTGTTGTTCTGTCTATTTGTCAGCCAATGTCTTCAACCACGGGGACTTGTGAAGTAGCCATCTTGGATTTTTTTTATGAAAAAGTGTTTCTCTCACTTTTTTTCATATCTGTGTACATATTCTCAACATACCGAGCAAATACTCTCGTTTTTTTGTTAATTATCTAAAGAAAGTCGAAAATCGGCAATTCAACCATAGGCTAATTCAACCCAACATTTGAAAATGTTCCACCACTTACATTTTGATGATTTTTCCTCTCATCAATAGCATATTACGTACTGTTTAATAGGATAAAAATTGGTTTGCATCCAACGCCCATAAAAGGGTGTATTCTCTAAAAAACACAGTTTTTGTGTCTAAAATGTTATCATCGAAAATGGCATTTTTGAGATTGTTTCTTCCATAAAACAGCCAAATGGCGCGATGGAAACATGATTTTTTTGTCACAATCATGCCATTAATGTATTCTTTACGGTGACCATCATTTGATTAGATTTTCATTAATATTTTACATAACATGCACATTTTATCAACACTTAGACAGCTTCTGAAAGGTACAACTTTGAGGAGCCATAAAAAACAAACCAAGTGACCTAAATCTTTATACTTTATAGATTTGTGACCACAACGGCATGGGCAATGCACCACCAACATGACATTTGAATCAGAGAAGGGGCCGTTTTGGAAACCGGCCCTTTATGCCTTTTAATTCTTCATCAGAAGTAGGTTGAACCGTTTGACATATTTGAACGCTGTGACCTTGAATGTAAGTCAAGGTCATTTTCATTCGCAAACTTTGTTTGGCTCTTTCCCAGGAATTAACCAGCCAAATATTAAGGTTCTATACCTTCCAGTTTTTCAGAAGAACTTGTTCTAAGCATTAGACATATCTGACTCCTGTGACCTTGAAAGTAGGTCAAGGTCATTTTCATTCTCCAACTTTGTTGGGCTCTTTCCTAGGAAGCTTCAAGCCAAATATTAAGGTTCTATACCTTCCAGTTCTTCAGAAGAAGTCGTTTGAAGTGTTTGACATATCTGCCTCACGTGACCTTAAAAGTAGGTCAAGGTCATTTTCATTCTCAAACTTTGTTTGGGCTCTTTCCAGGAAGTCACCAGCCAAATATGTAGGTTCTATAACTTTTAGTTCTTCAGCAGAAGTCGTTTTAAGCATTAGACATATCTGACTCCTGTGACCTTGAAAGTTAGTCAAGATCATTTTCGTTTTCAAACTTTGTCAAGCTCTCTCCCAGGAATCCACCAGCCAAATATAAAGATTCTATACCTTTCAGTTCTTCAGAAGAAGTTGTTCTTAGCGTTAGACATATCTGACTCCTGTGACCTTAAAGGTAGGTCAAGGTCATTTTCATTCTCAAACTTTGTTGGGCTCTATCCCAGGAAGCCACCTGCCAAATATAAAGATTCTATACCTTTCAGTTCTTCAGAAGAAGTCGTTTGAAGTGTTTGACACTTTTGACACCTCTGACCTTGTTAGAAGGTCAATGTCATTTTTGTTTTCAAAATTAGTTTGGCGCGTACTAACGAAGCTATCACCTAAATATCATGAGTATATGCCTGTCCATTCTTCAGACGAAGTCGTTCAAAGGAAAAGTTGACGGACGACGACGGACGGACAACAGACGCCGCGCCATGACATACGCTCAATAGCCCTTCGGGCAGGTGAGCTTAAAACATCACAAAAGTGTTAAACTCCTTAGTTACTATGTGTTTATTACTTATTATGCATTATAATTAAAGGGACATCACGGTGAAGTGTATATTTTTTTGTCCTTTTTTTTCACATACTACATAAACATATCAATTGAGTCTTCTTATGGAAAATAACGATCGGATTTGGCTGATATACAAGAGGCCCAATGGGCCTGCATCGCTCACCTGGTATTAATCTCACACATGTAATCTTAAAAGTGGACTAAAATACAGCTACAGGCAGAATATCAGTGTTTGATTCACAAGAACATATTAAAAGATTTCAACATATGACCTTGAATGTCGAAAAAAGACATTAGGTTGAACAGAGTTTATAGTCTTCCAACCCAGCATGCTTCTGGGAAAATATCAGTACCCTGGACCTTTTGGTTAAACAGAATAATTCATTTAAAGATTTAAACATATATTGACCACTGTGGGGCTTTCCCGAACAATTCAAGTGGTCAAACTGGACATTTGAAACGGACTATTAAAATGGGGATAGCAAGGTAACAGAAGTGGAAGTGCATACAACACATACATTCATAAAAATATGGCTCTTCACGTGATGTCCCTTTAACTTTGTTGGGCCACCAACATGTGTAACACATTTAACAACCAATACTTTAAAATCAAAACAATATTGTGGATTCTGCTCAAAGAATGTCAATGTATATGCGGTCTGACATATGGCGGGGTTATCTCTGACCTCTTTATGTTCTAGGTTTGACGGGGATGTTTCTTATAGGCTCCAAAATGGGGGCTAGGGAAATAATGTTGAACGAAACGTGTGAATATCATTTCATGTTCAAATAATGATTTTTGATAAATGCAGTGTCTGAGAGGAATCTAATTAATGTACTGTACAATTAAAAAACAAAACAAAATTCAAAAACAAACAAGAGGCCCAATGGACCTGCATCGCTCACCTGGTATTTATCTCACACTTGTAATCTTAAAAGTGATCTAAAATAAAGCTACAGCCAAAATATCAGTATTTATGACTATAAGTCATTCAAACGAATCTGTTAAAAGATTTTACAAGGTCATTATGTTGAACAAATCTTATAGCCCTTTATCTCAGGATGCAATTTGCAAAACATCACCTACCTATCCTTTTGTTTATTGAAATTAGGTCATTTATATGTTTAAACTTATTTGAGTAAATGTGAAGAGCATTCAAATGAAAAAGCTTGATAGCCCTACATCGAAGCATGCTACTGGCTTAATATCAACATTCTGGGCCTTATGGTTATTCAGAAGAAGTCATTTAAAGATTTCAAATAAATTTTACCCCTGTGACCCCGAATATAATCAAAGTCATTCACTTGAATGAACTTGTTAGTTCTTAATCCCATCATCTTACAGGCCAAATATCATCATCCTGCGACTTTTGGTTATTCAGAAGTTGTTTTAAGATTTTGAACATATTTGATCCTTGTGACCTTGAAAATAATTCAAGGTCATTCATTTGAACAAACTTGGTGGCCCTTCATTATAGCATGCTACTGACCAAATATCACCATCCTGGT
>NW_018408704.1:160267-180654 GCF_002113885.1 Mizuhopecten yessoensis
CCCCCCCCCCTGACGTAATTCTTTGTTTTATATAAACAACCTTTAAGTGACTATTGAATTTCTGTCATTTTTCATTCTGTTAATTGTCTATTTTTTGTCTAATTTATGCATGTTTTCAAAAACAGAGATGGTATTATTTCGGTTTTTAAGCTCATTTTGAAAACAGCAAACTATATTTGTGATTTACCATACCCTTTTTGGTACCCCCAGAAACACACTTTTGGTCAAAGCTTTACCTTAGTTTTTCCGAATGTCATACAATAGGACATCTTTGAACAAAATAAGGAGGTGAAAATCCGAATATATCGGGGCCCAAAAAAGGGCCTTAGAGACACCCTTCCTTTAGGAAAGGGAATGGGGATATAAATGTATATTTAGCAACTTAAATTCCTTCGGACCCGGTGAGCTAATAATAGATACTTATGAACTTGTTGATTCATTGAGACAGTTTGATCCTGAATTGAGAAATTTAACATGGAGACGAAAAAACTCTATACAACATAGTAGATTAGATCATTTTGTTCTCAGAAGTAATTTATTTTCGAAGTTAAGACTCAAAGATTATGTTGGAATATAAAACAGACCACTCAGCCATTGTTTTAGAAGTTAAAAAAAACCACGAGAAAGATTTAGAGACTAAAATATCAGCATAAAGCAAATGAATTGAACTTAAATCCTAATTATTTTAGACAATTTTAGAGCAAAAGTCAACATCTAGAAAAAATCCGTAAAAACAGGATAGAAGGATTAATGCTAAAGTAAATTGGTATGAAAATGGGGAGAAAGCGACAAAATATTTTTGTGATTTGGAAAAGAGACATCTTTAATTCTATAACATAATTTATCACAGACGATTGGGATGAATTAGATGAAGAATTACTTGCAGCATAAGTTAATCTTTTCAAGACATTGCAACTAGTAGACTTACAAATTCCAAATAACTCTATTATATCATAATATTTTTTCCAGCATCAAGTTACACTTCAGGAAACTGAAAAAGAAAAGTGTGAGGGCGTTTTACGAGTTAATGAATTAGCTAAGGCATTACAAAATATGAAAAATGGCAAAATTCCACGGTCAGATGGATTTGAAAGACTTGGGATCATTTTAGTCATATCAATAAATTATGCAAACAGAACAGGGAAACTTGAATAATTTCAGAATCAGAGTATAGTTACGTGTATTCCAAAAGAAAATAAAGATAAACGTTATCTAAACAAGAGGCCAAGAAGGCCTGTATCGCTCACCTGGAAAAATGTTTAAAGTACTTGATATGAAGTAAAGATATAGCACTTCTTGGTAGGTACTTATGTACATATGAAATTTCAGAAAGATCCATCTAGTATTTCTGGAGATATAGCGAGAACAAGCATCAAATGTCAAATCCAAAATGGCGGCCTGGTGGTCTTCTTGTTTTAATGAATACATCCTAATAGCAACAGGCAGTACTAGACAACTTGATGGAGAAAACATTGGGATAAAATCTTGAATCCCTCTTGTAGGAGAAGGATTTCAAGAGTTTTACCTCTATTTCCCCTATTGGGCCCCACCCCTCTGCCCTAGGGGCCACACCCACCGTTATTACAAACATGAGGGCCTTGGACCAAGGATCCTTCAAACCAAATTGGGATGAAATCCCTTAATCTCCATGGTAGAAGAAGGATTTTAAAGGTTAACCTCTATTTCCCCTATTTGGCCCCACCCCTCTGCCCCAAGGGGGCCACACCATCCGTTTATACAAAACTGAGTTCCCTTTCACCAGGATGCTCCAGACTAAATAAGAATAAATTCAATAAAAACAATAAAAGGTCGTCTTAAGTCGTCTCATAATTTTCCACGATACTGGATTGAAAATGTCTAAATTTCACCCCCTTTTAAGATTTTGCCTCGCTGAAGCGATCAACAATAAACATCACACGGTCATAATATGAGTAAAAATCGTTTGTTTATTAGCCTGATGGGCATTGACAGTGTAAAGTTGCAAGAACTAATTATTATTTAACATTGTAGTAAATATACGATCACAGATTAATTTACAATGAAACCACAAGTACTTACTTACTGTTAGAAAAGAGAATACTTGAGACCTGTCAGGGAAACTTTCATTTAAGTCAACAGAGACGTGATAGTGACAATGTAGTACTATCTGTAATGAACATGGAACCACAAACTATCTGTAAACAGCCAGATTTGGTAATTAGTACTGTAGATGCAGTAACTAAGGACATAGGTGACAACGGATGTTAAACCCTCTCCGGACCTCCCCCTATTACAGATTATGCAATAATTGCGAGGCTCTATAGTAATCACATTACCACCATCACTTCTTTTTTATATATTACATGTGCAAAATCTTATCTTTGTATCAAAAAATATTTTTAAGTATTTTCTTTTAAGCAATTTCATGTAGAGCTAAAATTGTGAACCACTTCAGAATGAATTATTTAACAATTGCTGAAGCTGAAGAGGAATTTGCTATCAATTATGGAGAATCAACTTCTGCATTAGATGATTCTGGTTTCCTAGAGGTACCAAAGACACCAGCTACACCTGCAACATTACACAGTGTTGATCATTTTGTGGAATACTATCTATCTAAATTCAGTCAAGACCATGTTGTTTCAATATGGCAGAAACTTAGTAAAGAGATACCAGATAACCAGTTTATTCAATCATTAAAATTAATACTAAATGAGGATCAAATGGTACAGCTAGTTAGCACTACATCGGTTGACTTTTCCGAGCAGTTAGTAAAAACAAATTTCGCAAGACTTTCACTTGAAACCAAGAAACAATGTTTAGACCAGCTGTTTCAGAGTGTTGCGGAAGAAGAGGGGTTAAAAATTGGAACAGCCCAGTTCAACAGTCTATCCCTTTCAGCAATGAAAACCCTTAAAAATAATGATAAACCAAGTTTAGTGAAAGACTTTGTAAAGTGCTTAGGAACAACACGACCAAATTCACAGGAACTACTGATGCCAGTGAATCGCATGCCTTTTGGTTTGATCCAGCACCAGATTCAGTTCTTCTGTGCCAGTGATATTAGACAGGTAACTTATACATTAATTTTACCTGTGTCATTGAACATAAAGGCAAGTCTACAAAAAAGACTAAATATATAGGTCATGTAGGTGTCCAGTCACTTTGTCCGTTCATCAAAAAAAGTTATAAGCTGAAACAGCTTAAGCTTGACATTTTCGGAAATCAGGTGTACACAATAAAGATGTGCACCTACCCTTTAAGTTTGGGTCTCTTTAAGACAAAACTGTAGATCTTATGGCATTTTTGACCTAACCATATTTGGGAACAACACAGGTAAACACCTCTCTTTGATATTGTTTTTTATTTAATATTTAATGATAAGTATGTATTAAATACAGGTCTGACATTATTTTCATTCAGTTTATTAATATCATTGAACATGCATATCTTGACTACCATGACTACTGTCATGACTGTTAAAAAGCACACGTTTCTTTAAAGCACATTCTTTATTACAGATTTCCATACCAGATAATTACTTCCAGTGGTTGGAAACCTTAGATGAAGAGTTTGAAGACAAACTTTGTAGAATTTTGCGAGGTCCAATGTGGAGCGGTCAACCTTCCAACTGTATTGGAAAACCTTTAGAGGTTATAGAACTTTTAATTGCAACATACTAAAATTTTACAGTTGAAACACATATTGATAAAGATAGCTATTTTTATATTTTAATTAGCACATACTTTATATTGCATGCAAAAATTAAAAAATCATTCATGACATTGATGCAACTGTCTGTAATATAATTACAGTCATGATTTTTCTTAGTTCGCCGAGGGGGACTATTTGAGTATTTCATAAACAACTAACAACAAAATTGTCCCCACTCAAACACATGTATTTAATTTAGAATCCATATTTATTTTATTAGTGGTTAAATGCTTCTTAATCCAAATTCGTTACTATTTTCAGGCTCGAGTTAACTTATCACCTCTCAGCAGGTCCACACTTCACAGAAAAACATCAGCCTCTGCTTTTACAGACTCTCCAACCATTCAGGTATATTGACAATTAGTTAAGTTTTTTATAGGAAATCATATATATATGGCATATTCTTGACCAATATTCGACAGGGTACCAATTTGGATGCATTAGATATGCAACAAATCCTAATGCCCCCTGTAACAGTGAGGTTTCCAACACATTTTAAAATCTTAGCTTACATCCCACAACCTTAAACCAGTGCCAACAAGTACTCCAGTCAGCGCATATCATGGCTTAAACAGATTTTTGTGAGTGCATATGAAAATTGGAGTGAAATATAACTACATGTAATACCAAAATCAAAATTAGATTTTTTCATTACTGACAATGACTGATATACAAATAGGATAGAAAGCATTATCAACTTCATATTAAATGTATGTATGTTTAATTATACACTATTTTGCTCTCTATTATTTCAGGTCCCAGCCATCAAACTTTTAACAGAGGTAAATCCAGAAGGACTGTACTGGTTGAAACTGGATGGAACTGATCTAAAAGACTCCCTTCAACACTCTGTGAAAGATGTTTGGAATGGAGATGTCAATTTGAATGATGGAAAACTGGAGACTTTACGAGAACAGTATGAAAGCAGGCTTAATTGGATGAATTCAGTACACACTTTGAACAATGCAAATTTAGAAACTGGTGTTCAACAGCTGAAAATAGACCTAGAATATGATTGCCAGTTTTTAGAAAAAGGGTTTCAATCAGCGTTTAATACCCTTCAATCAAAAGTTACAGTGAAAACAACAAATGCAGAAACTCTGAAAAGTTTGAATTGGGAGGTTGTCGAGTTTAATCAACTCTTACAAGATTGCACTGGATACCAAAGGAAACTACAGAATTGTCCAATGTACAAAGATTTCCTTAAAGCAATAAAGAATTACTTCCTTACCTACTTGAAAAACTTGTTCAAGAAGAGAACAGCAGCAAGTCATGTTTTAGTAATTGCAATTTCAGATGAAAGAAGAAATAAAAAGCCATATACACTACCTATTCAGTATATACAAGTCACTAAGAGATCAGCACGTCAGAGATTTAACAACACCCATAAAGAAAGCGATGACAGAAGCTGGATTGAAAGTAATTGGTAAGTTATTGAACTGTTTGTAATTATTGTAATTGTGTCAGGAGCTCCGTGAATCCTCTTTATATATTACACAAATGAATGAATAAAATGTCCGACAGGATAACAATTTTGATGCTCTCAATATGTATATTTCATTTGTTAATAAAAAATCTTCAGTAGTGCCTGAGGCCGAAATGTTGAATAACCAAATAAACATACTCAAACCAGTTTAAAGGACAGAGCTATGCAAGAGGTAAAATTTGAAGGAATTTTTAATAAATAAAATTGCCGTGATAATACATATAGATAAGTAAAAGTGTATAAATGCAATAAAATAAATCCTTCTCAAAAATATTGCTTTTGTATAATGGCAACAAGTTCACCACTGAATATATAACCAGTGTTTGGTGGGTTTTTAAAAAAGATTTTTACCTAATTAGCTCACCTGGTCCGAAGCACCAAGGTGAGCTTATGCCATACCGTTGCGTCCGTCCGTCCGTACGTCAACATTTCTTTAAACGACTTCTTCTTAACCACTGATTGGAATTCAACTAAATTTGACTGGAAGCATCCCTAGGTGGTGGGGATTCAAAATTGTACAAATGATGGGGTTGACTGGTCGGAAGCATTCATGGGAGGCAGGGATTCAAAATGGTTGGGCTGACCCCGCCGAGCTAAAGGGTGGGGCCAAAAAAAGAGAATTACTTGGAAATGGTTGAGATCCCTACATATAACCATGGTATAAAATTGCTGAGTATAAAGAGAAGACTGCACATTTGCTTCCAGGATGGCCCTAGGGTCTGGGCCCACACTTGGAGACATAGTCCCTGGGCCATAACTTTAAAACTGTTGAGATCCCCACCCCAAAACTATATATACAATTGCTGGGCATAAAGAGACGAATGCAGTCATGATATTAGAATTGATCCTGGGGTCTGGCCACAACCCTAGGGACCTAGTTTCTGAGTCAAAGCTTGGAAACAGTTGAGATCCCCACCCCATAACCATACATAAAATTGCTGGGCATGAAAAATGTAATACAGATATGCTGCAAGGATTGGCCTTGGGGTCTGGCATATTCCCTTGATCTCATTTGGAGAATGTTTTGCCATGATTGCTTAGGTATCCAGGTGAGCGATACAGTCCCTCTGGGCCTCTTGTTCACTAATTGTGCCATACATTATTTTTGGGGGGGGGGGTTAAGACAATAATCAAAACATGTATTCTAACAATAATTCTTTGATATTTAGTCTTTGCTAACTTGTTTAAATGTTCTACTTCCTTTCAGGTACAGTTACAGATGGTGAATTCAATTCACTTAGAACACAGGGAGACACTGGACCCCTACACATATGGCAACTTATCCATGATTGCAGAGAGGCAGTGAGGAAGATGTTGAAGTCCACCTTAATCACAATGCTTACCTATGCCGGAGGTATGTTAAATACATGTCATAAATGCCTCACAGATTATTAGATAAAAACTGAAATTACAGCATTGTTTTCTGGAAAAACCTTTAGAATATAAAAAAGAAGTATTGAACACTTACACATGATGAAGAAGCAGATCAGATATGCATAATTCTTTCAAATTTTATATACTTGCCGTTCATGGGAATATGTTAGCAATATTATAGGTTGAGACTACACCGAGAAAATATATGAATAGACAAACCTAACTGAACAACACTTCAAAGAAAGCCACATAGATGCAAGTATTGAATTAGGCCATTTGGCCCCTTTAATACATAATATTATAAAGTTTAAAATAAAACAATTCATTTTTTGCAGAACATGAAAATGGTAAACCCTTTGCAGTGAAACCTAATGATGCCATTACCGGAGATGTAATATTAGAGCTTAACCATTTACAAGATGAAGGATTGTCCTTTCAAGACAGCATTGTTAATTTTCGGAGAAGATTAATTCCAGAAGGTTATGAACCTTATCCGTTTCGTAAAGACAGGACACACCAGAGTCGTATTTGGACATGCTAAGAACTGTTGTTGCCACATATATATAGAGACAGAGTTCAAAAATTAAAACAAGAGGGTAGAGACTCTACATGTATGTACCTGAAGAGGATACAGCAACAAACAATATTCATTATGAAAGAGGTGACCATAACCACATTTTAAAGCGAATAGCAACATCCACTAGAGAGTGTAAAAATGCGTCACTGGACCCTCAAGCTTTTGACAAAGCTATGTTGGATAAAAACACTGGCTTGACTCATGTAGCCCTTACTGGTCAAAGACCGCAGTCCGTCGAGGATGCAGAAAAAAATATTGTCATATCAAGTTGCAGTTAGCATTGAACAAAATAACTTTCACGAAGAAGCAGAATATGTTCGTACCATTGCTGGATGGCATGAGGCATCAGATGGACGTGGCCTAAGTCAACTCCAAAGATCTAAGTATAACTATCAGATGCTGAACTACATCATAGACAATTTCATGCCATGGCTCAGAGAGAATTACAACTTCATGTATATAGATATCAACAGGTACTTATATATTTAAACTTAATACTGGATAGTGTGTTGAACTTTATACCATGAGAAGAAAGAAGTAACATTACCAATAAAGCAGACTGCAAATTGATCTTAAGCACAAAATATATTGTGCAACTATTCAAGTGAAAAAAGTAGCATCTTAGCAATGGCAACATTCAGAATGATATTCCAGGAAGGTACATAAGTAAATGAATAAGCTATTTATGGGTCTATATGACATGCTATCCAATTACACAACTTGTTTCGAAAAATGAATATTAAAAACTACATTCACATACAGTATAGACCAAAACATGTACTAATTTTATTATTTATATATTTTTTCAGATAAATATATAAAAGAATATAAAAAGACTATCTTTTGAAAGCCAATTAAATGTTTAAATCTAAACCTAAAATACATACATGAATATTTGACTGAAAATAAATTGTTTAAATTTGTTTTCAAGAAAAGTAAGCATAATTTTGTATTTGCTTTTTCAGATCAATGGAAAACCTCCGTGGATTCACACGTGAAACCTTCATCGACATAACAGCCAACATTGAAACTCAAGAACATCGCCGTAGACAAAACAATATATTTGATTATCCAGAACATCCCAGGGCATCCACCACAGATGATGTTGAATGTTTTTTCAGCATGACACGTAGACAGCTAGGAGACACATTTACGTTAAAAGAGTTCAAGTCAGGATGGCGGAAAATTGTTCGAGAATTTTGTAAAAGACTTAACCCAAACATTCCATTTTATTATTGGACTCAAAATGAACGCTTTAAATTCAAACATGCATCGTTTGATGAAGACAATGGTCAAGATAGACGACTTCATGTAGTTCGTCATAACCAGAGAGAGGTCAGCAATATATTCACTGCAGGCAGAAGCTTTCTTCCAGCACGTAATAAGCAGAGCATAAGACAGAGACTGTTTCGTTTAGATGTTGGCTTACCTCCTGTACCAGAAAACCAGCAGCCTTTATATTTAAGATAAATATATATATTTGTGTAAAGTCGGCAAAATTACGGTTACTTATTTGACTGTGATTTTGAGGAAAAGAACTGTATTAAATTTAATGTTATCTACATGTGTATGTATCATAAATAATTAATATCTTCAAACAAGTTTGAAAAAAGTTGTCTTTATTATGATTATTTATTTCCTGTACATTTGTAAATATTTAATTACACATCACAGTAATTTTTGTATTTATACATATGTACATTTATAAATACAAAAATTACTGTGATAACAATTAAATATTTACAAATCTGCATTATAAACATTATTGTCTGAATCTGGAAGCCATTTCCCTTTCTTGCAGATAATGATGGATCCCTTCTGTTTTCTCGAATTAATGTTACTGACGAACCACGATGTGACGGACTTCATAGATGTCTTCACTATTTCTCTCGATTTCATAGCCTTTGTTACCTTTGGTATATTTTTTACACCTATATAGCCAAGTTTAAGGTCCTTGCTATTAACAGTAACATTTACACTTTTGGATTGTCTTCTTCGTTGTCTTAGGGCACTCTGCACATCTTTTAAATTTTGCTGGTAATGTTCCCCATATGTTGATCCTCTTATCTGAATGATGGAAGTGTAATGTTCATCCTCATCACAATTTGGTTCCGAATTACTTTGGTCGTCATCCTCATCACTTTCACTGCCCAAGTCATTAAGTTCAGTTCTTGAAATGGCATTATTTTCAATTTGCACAAAGATGCTTCCTCCATCAAGACATGAACATTGTTGAACTTGATCTAGAAAGTTCAGATTGTGAACAGGCATACCGGGTAGATCTAGAGCATTGATATGATCAGGTCCCCCTTGGAAAGTTGCTCCTGGAACAATGGCAAATGACCATACTAATACAGCCACAGACTCCCTTCCAATGCTAAAATTACCACTGACTGCATCTTTGTCAAACTGAAACAAAAGGAAAATATTATATAACACACAAAGAAAACTTCGTCATAGAACACCATAAAATAGATATATGTATAAAACACAATTGCAATACATGCACAAATGTACATGGTGTCGGTTTCCACTGTTTGAAGACTCAATTTGTTTATTGGAGAAGTTTTAGTTGTGCAATTGTGATTGTACATTTGATAGAAATAATCGTTTCAAAAAACAAATATATTTCCCAATAATTCGCTTATTTTTTTCTTGGATTTAACTTTGTTAGAAAAACAAAAATACCTTAAAATTACAAGAATTGTTGACTAGTAGCAAGGCTGGTGACGTTTTATTGGCGAGTGTTGACTCCAGTAACTCGTCGTCGGCGAACAGGATGTAACGTCTAACAGCAGTCTTGTTTGCTGGCGCTACGTGTCCTACACGAACTTTTACTTTTATACTTGGACAGTCTCTCATTTGTACAGTGTAGACTTTCTTATTGATACAGAAAAGTCAAATTCCAGAAGAATCTAACCAAGAGCTTGTTGATGTTGACACTTCGACCGCCATTTTTGAACTGACAAACCGACATCCGGCGATCGGTAATAAAGTCTGTATTTGCGTGCCGTGTGCAAAACGAAACACCTCCTCTGATCCCTATGGTAGAATAAGGATTTTAAAGGTTTTACCTCTATTTCCCCTATTCGGCCATGCCCCTCTGCCCCCAGGGTGGCCACACCCACCGTTTATACAAAATTGAGTCCCCTTGGCCCAAGGATGCTCCAGACTTAATTAGGATAAAATCCCTTAATGCATAGGGTAGAAGAAGGAAGTTAAAGGGTTCACCTATATATCCCTATTTTGCCCAACCCCTCTGCCCTCAGGGGGGCCACACCATACGTTTATACAAAACTGAGTTCCCTTTGACCAGGATGCTCCAGACTAAATAAGAATAAATTTCCTTAATCCCTATGGTAGAATAAGGATTTTAAAGGTTTTACCTCTATTTTCCCTATTCGGCCATGCCCCTCTGCCCCCATGGTGGCCACACCCACCGTTTATACAAAATTAAGTCCCCTTGGCCCAAGAATGCTCCAGACTAAATTAGGATAAAACCCCTTAATGCCTACGGAAGAAGAAGGATTTAAAAGATTTTACCTCTATATCCCTGTTTGACCCCGCCCCTCTGCCCCCATGGTGGCCACACCCACCGTTTAAACAAAATTGAGTCCCCTTGATTCAAGGATGCTCCAGACTAAATTAGGATTAAATCCCTTAATCCCTATGGTAGAAGAATGATTTTAAAGGGTTAACCTGTATTTCCATTATTTGGCCCCGCCCCTTTGCCCCCAGGGAGGCCACACGCACTGTTTATAAAAAATTGAGTCCCCTTGGCCTATGTATGCTCCAGACCAAATTTAGTCAAAATCTACTTGACTGTTCAGGACAAGTAGCGTTTTAAAGGAAAAGTTAACGGACGGACGGACGACGGACGCCTGACGCTGCGGTATGGCATAAGCTCACCATGGCCCTTCGGACCAGGTGAGCTAAAAATGGAGACCAAAGTCACTTTTAAAGGTAGACTATGAAATAGCTTCGGCTGCAATAGAAAAAGGATTAAAGAAACCCTCCCTCTCTAGTATAATAAGTGTGACACAGACAGGTTTTATAAAAGGTAAGTGTATAGTTGATACAGTAACACAAGACCTTTGTATGATGTAATGTATTTGTTGGAAAAAAATCAATCTGGACTATGGTATTGCTTATGTTTCGAAAAGGCCATATATTCGATTGAATGGAATTTTAAAGATAAGATATTGGGTTCCTTCAGCTTTGACCAGTCATTAGGATCCTGGATTAAACTTCTGTATAATAACTCAAAAAGCAGTATTATTAAAAGTAGTCATGTATCATCCTTTTTTAAATCTAGAGCGTGAATGTCGCAAAGGGGATCCACTATCTCCATATCTATTTATAAATGAAGTAGAACTTTTAGTCTTTTGCAATTAAATTGACTCATGTTATTAAAGGACTAGTTAGTCATATCTGAAAACGAGTTTAAACTTAAGACTTAATGCTGATGATGCCTATCTTTTACTTGATGGCACTAGTCAGTATCTGTACACAGTAGTGCATTATCTGGACTAAAGATAACATTAAAAAAGCTAGTCTGTATTGGTTAGGAAGTAAAAAGTATTCACAGGAAGGAATTTGTGAAGATTTTAATTTTAAATGGTCTACACCTTAGGTTCAGGTTATTAGGCATTGTTTTTTCCACTTGAACTACAAGAAATGGAAAAGCCAAATTTCGAACCTAACCTACAACAAATAAATATTGTTTTAAGATAGTGGAAATATAGAGACCTCACTCTGGTTGGTCGTATTACACTTGTAATACCAATGTCTGTTCACCTATTTAATAGTCTCCCAAATCCAACACAGGAGGTCATCAAAAAACTCTTTTTAATTTCATACAGAACTTTAAGTGTGAAAGTATTAACAGAGATACAGTCATTGCTAGTATTAAGGAAGGAGGCCTCAATATGACACATATTACATCCATTTTGAAATGCATCAAGGTCAAATAAATACAAAGATTATATGGTGACAAAAGTGTCCCTTTGAAAGTATTTTATGACAGACTATTTCTGACTAAACCCTGACATACTATAGCTGACTTAACTCTGACACACTATAGCTGGCGTTATTCTGATAGACTATTTCTGACTTAAACCTGACATACTAAAGCTGACTTAAACTTGACACAATATAGCTGACTTAAACTTGACACACTATAGCTGACTAAACCCTTAAATAATATAGCTGACTTAACTCTTACACACTTTAGCTGTCTTAACTCCTGACACACTTAAGGTGACTTAATTCTGACACACTAAATCTGACTTAAACTTGACACACTATAGCTGACTAAACCCTGACATACTATAGCTGACTTAACTCTGACACACTTTAGCTGACTTTACTCTTGACACACTTAAGCTGACTTAACTCTGACATACTAAAGCTGACTTAAACTTGACACAATATAGCTGACTTAAACGTGACACACTATAGCTGACTAAACCCTTAAATAATATAGCTGACTTAACTCTTACACACTTTAGCTGTCTTAACTCTTGACACACTTAAGGTGACTTAACTCTGACACACTAAATCTGACTTAAACTTGACACACTATAGCTGACTAAACCCTGACATACTATAGCTGACTTTACTCCGACACACTTTAGCTGACTTTACTCTTGACACTCTTAAACTGCCTTAACTCTGACATACTAAAGCTGACTTAAACTTGACACACTATAGCGGACTAAACCCTGACATACTATAGCTGACTTAACACTGACACACTATAGCTGACGTTATTCTGATAGACTATTTCTGACTTATACCTGACATACTACAGCTGATTTAACCCTGATAGACTATAGCTGACTTAACGCTGACACACCTTAGCTGACTTAACTCTTGACACACTTAAGCTGACTTAACTCTGACATACTAAAGCTGACTTAAATTTGACACAATATAGCTGACTTAACCCTGAAATACTATAACTGGCTTAACTCTTACACACTTTAGCTGACTTAACTCTTGACACACTTAAGGTGACTAAAACTCTGATACGCTAAAGCTGACTTAAACTTGACACACTATAGCTGACTAAACCCTGACATACTATAGCTGACTTAACTCTGACACACTTTAGCTGACTTAACTCTTGACACACTTAAGCTGACTTAACTCTGACACACTAAAGCTGACTTAAACAGGACTCACTATATCGAACTTAACCCCGACACACTATAGCTGACTTCACTCTGACATACTATAGCTGACTTACATGTAACTCTGACATTTTCATGGCACTTTATCCTCAAAAGCTACAATATAATAAAATGTCACTTTAACTGTCCTTCCTCATCGCTCTCATCATCCATATCTTGCATGTAACGTTTAAGACTTTCAGTAGTTTTCTGGATTGAAAGGAACAAGTGATTTTTGTCTGGGGCAAAAGGGGACCTTTTCATATCCCTGAACCCGTTCAGGGAACGTACCTTGCCAGATTGCCACAGATCTAAAGTTTTCAGCGCTTGTAGGATGGCATTAATGTCATCTACAGATGACTTCTTCTTGTGAGAACAATTAACAACCTTCAGGTCTAACATTTGATCAAAATTACCGACAACAGCAGTCATTACCGGAGCTGCTTTCGATATTTCAATAATTGAGTGTTCTGATTTGTCAGCTCATAGTCCTTTAATAAGATCCTTTAATTTAATAATATCTTAAAATTTAAACTGTTCAGCCTAGATTTTTTCACAATTCCTGTGTCAAGAAATGAGATAAAGTCTGAAAAAGTCTCTTTTGAAAAAAAAAAAGTTCTGGTGGAAATTTTCAGCATTTTAATTTAAAACAAATTTTCTTAAAATTACAGCCATAAAATCTGAAAGGATTAAAAAAATATCACATTATGAATTAAATTATAAACATGATGTATAACAAAAAAAAAAAAATTAACTCCTTAATTTAACATCATATTGAATAGTTGCACTGCAAAAAATATTAAATATTTAATGATTTTAATGGAGGGCCTATTCGTAACGGTTGGAGGCCGAGAAATTCAAACATGGCTACTTTTTTGGATACTGATTTTTTAGGTCCAGGGTGAGCCCTGTAAGAGTTTCACCAAAGGATGCAGCTTGTACCCTCAGTGCATAGTTTGGAGGCAGAGTAAGCTGTGTCTTCATAATAAAATCAATGCATTCCATACTTTGAAAGACTAGAGTGAGAATGAAAACGCGGGATCATGTATTTCATTATTGCATTGTTGCAGACCACGTCTCCATCATGTATGGCGTCCTGAAGTTTTACATGTTTACATATTAAATACTGTAAGCAAGACATTGTGATTGGATCTTCAAAATTATACCATTTAAATTTTTCATAACATCTGTGATCCATGTGACTTTGCAAATGATTTAAAGTCGTCCATGCGCACACACGTGATCGCCTAATTTATCAGCAGGCTAGTTATCGTTTGGGTATTCTAATGAAGTCGTTTAAATATGTCATACCTTTTGTAAATTAATTTGTTTAACCTATCATAACAAAAGTTCGGAAGCGTCACAAGCGACAAAGCAGTAAAATCGGACAAGACTCTTCAAGTTAATTTCTTGTAATTCATAAAATGAACCTCTGGCCAATACAAACGAAGTTAGTTTTTTTACAAAAACAAGTATATAACTATAAATGTCAGCCTTCACAATTAACGTTTTATCCAATTCGTACAACTTTTATCTCGTTCATACGACTTTTTATCTCGTTCGTACGACTCTTTACATCGTTCGTATAACTTAATATGATCTTTTTCTTTTCTGAAAAAAGGCACTTAAAAGCTTTCGGTAGTACATTCAAAATGGCAGCCTTCAAAAACGGATTTTGTGCACGCACGATTATCCAAATTAAGCAAGTGACTCAACTTCCTGGGTAGGAGATATTTCACAGTAGGTTATGACTGAGATTTCTCATATATACGTACGTGTAACCTTGTAGCTAAATTCGTGAGCTTGCATCGCTGGCTTACACTATAGACTGTCTAAGGAATTTAAAACAATTTTGTTCATGTTTTCACATATTGGGTTGATATGATTTACCCTAGCAGGTCACAGTGCAACCCAAAAGTGAAAAAATGTCTGTATATTTGACTAATTAATGTATCTAATAAAGGAAACTTACATACTTATAAACAGTAAGGTATTTTCTTCTATATATCTGAAAATAACATGTTAATTTTCCCTAAATTTCTAGTTATATGTGAAAAACCGTGATTTTCACGGTTGACTGCGGCGTACAAGTTATACCCTCTTGAAAAACACATTATCGTCGATTTCTAAATTATTAGATAATAAATAAACATTTTTGTAATTGTCACATTTAGAAAATAATGTTTGAAACTATTCTATATTTTTATAAAAATTATAAACGATCGCGTTAATGAGATATTAAAATATCTTTATATTCCCGGTACGGGGTTTCAGTCCGGGTCCGGGGTACAAGATTAACCTACCACCGCATTTTATTCTGTAGCAACGTAACTTCTTGCAGTATTGTGTGTATATTCCTGCAATTCCCTTTATTTTTCAATTCAATTGATACATGTATATGCATTAACAACATCCACTATCAAGCACCATATGGATGTCACTTTGGACAATGTATGACCAGGTAGAATCTGTATGCAACGTCACATCCATTACAGTAGACCTACGAAGAATCTCTAACGATAGTACACATGTCGAACCTCACGTTTAAAAATCTGTAGGTCTCTATAATTCATGATTATCAGCTGTGAAACGTTTCTTCGTATATATATATGCATTGTGTGAATAATTAGCAATATCCACGATCAATATGCATGGATGTCACTATGGACAATGTATGACCAGATCGAATGTGTTTCCAACATCACATCCATGATAATGACCGTTATGTGAACCGCACTTTGGCGGGATATCGGTGCGCCATGTTTTGTTTTCTGAAAGATGTTTCCGATCCAGTTGCTTTTTCAATCATAACTTATGAATGTAACATTGTTTGAATGTCATTCAAAGGTATATTTAATGGATGTGATCAGCGTTATGTACGTGATAAACTCCCCATCTTATTGACGGACAATCACTTACCTCAACCAGGGACGTATAATATACTGTCCCTGCCTCAACCTACCATCCATGTTGACGACGTATACTGCGCGCGCGCCCGTGCATGTGCAATCTGATTAAAATCATCTGTTAGATGGCTCCGCCTGAACATCTGAATGTGCCGCGGTCAGAGTCACGTTCAAGTGACCTTTATATTTATAAAGACTCATTAAATTTTGACCAATCAGATACCCTCTTTCAAAAGGGCGCTCGGAGTTGTAACAAATATGTCGGACATTGATAAAGGTCACCTGAACGTGACCCTGACCGCGGCACACTCAGATGTTCAGGCGTAGTACGAAGTTAACGAAGCCATGTAACATATGATTTTAATCAGATTGGTGCATGTGTACTTTCGTTTTCTGGGTCGATCTAAAATTGAAAACGTGTATCGGAAACGGAACGAAACCGGACTATTTTCTCAAACACGACACTATTTCGTTATGAACGTGAAGAGCGTAATGTTGACGGAATCGGTTATTATTTCACTTGACTCTTTATTTGTTTGACACCACCACTTCCATGTCACAAAAGCTGTTAATAATTAACATTTTCTTCACTGAAACCAACATAAATAAAAAATACAACTGTGATCAGGTCAGATTTTTTTATTTCTTCATTATATCTAAAATAAAATAAAAATCCTTTCAACAGTTGATACAGGTTGATTTTCAAGAAAAAACGTTTTTTTTCAATGTACCCCTTCTGGTACTCATTAGTGTGGATATAGACTCAGATAACAACTAACCCTATCAGACATTGATCACTCTCTTTTTTCCACCACCGCTGGGGATCGAACCGAAATTCTTGGGAGAGCGAGTGGTCTGAAGCTCACGCTTGATAGCACACAGCACTAGTGACTACTAAATTCTGACTATCCTCGTATTATAGTAGTATAACCCAACCATGCTGACTATACTCGTACAATGCTGACTATAAACCAACAATGCTGACTTTTTACTGAAATTCACTTTAATTTTCCACGGTTGGGTTATACGCAGCATTGTCGTTTAAAAGTCAGCACGGTCGGATTAAAGTCAGCATAAAGATTTTACCTGTGTTCATTGATCCGCGCGCGAGCTCCACACGGCCAGTGCTAGACAGCAGCAGGGGGTTTCACACCTCCTGTAGGCCGCGAGCGTCAGCTCTGATCGCGGCATTTCTTTACCTTTGAACCGCCTATAGACATGAGTTTCCTTCCGTACACGGCCATTATTTACCCGCTGTGCTTACGTAAGCACAGCTACTGTTCCGTGGGTAGACTACCATCGCAAATAACGAAAGGCGAATCTCGTTCACTGTTCTACGCTCAGTGCGTTTTGAAATGTTCTGGTCATACTTCATCGACAGAATTATAATAATAAATAATGGATTATGTTGAGTTCATATCTTTATTGCCAACAATCATTTTCTAGAAAACATACTTTCTTTGAACGTAATTATGTTGCTTTTCAATCAAGTAATTGCCTAGTTAATCGTGTGTTTATATAGTGTTTTAAGCTATAATCAAATCATTTATACGATGTTCTCGTCATACTTTTATCAAACGTAAATATGTTGTTTCGGAAATATTTACACCCCTTAAATGTTTTAAAATCGATGTGTTTTTACTTGAAATAAGAATCGCCTGTTAACTTAGTTGTGTATGTTTTCATTGGATGGACTTGCTTTGAAATGAAACAATCGCCTCGTTATCATTGTTATAGTCATTCTTTCATCGACATAAGTTTGATTTGTAATAAATAACCGATTATTATATGAAGATGTTGTGTGGCTTCTGTATTGAAATGATCATCGACCGTAATTGTTTACTTCTTAAACTATGACACTGTTTGTCCCTTTATTCGGCCTGATGAACTGCAATACTTGTTATAAACACTCGATTTATGTATCAAAGTTAAACTATGTAACAGTGCCGTGTTTGTAATTTACTTCGGCTGTCTGTTGAAATATGTGTTTGCTTATTACTCGATTTGTAATAAAAATATATCTAAATAAATGTGTCGTGTTCGTACTTTTATTCGGCCTGATGATCTGAAACACGTGTTTATTAAACACTCGATTTAAATGTCAAATTGAAACTATAAAACTGTGCCGTGTTTGTATTTTACTTCGGCCTGGTGTTTTGAAATACATGTTAAGTTTGTTATGTCGATTAATATGTCAAATTAAACTACAAAACTGCCGTGTTTGTAATTTACATCGGCCTGGTGTTTTGAAATACTTGTTTGTTACATACTCGAACCGTGCCGTGTTTGTAATTTACTTCGACCTGGTGTTTTGAAATACTTGTTAAATACATACTTGAATTGTGCCGTGTTTGTAATTTACTTCGACCTGGTATTTTGAAATACATGTTTGTTATGTACATACTCGATTATTATGTCAAATTAAACTATAAAACTGCCGTGTTTGTAATTAACTTCGACCAGGTGTTTTGAAATACAAGTTTGTTTTATACTCGATTAATATGTCAATTTAAACTATAAAACTGTGCCGTGTTTGTAATTTGCTTCGACTAGTTGATTTGAAATATTTGTTTGTTACATACTCGAACTGTGCCATGTTTGTAATTTACTTCGACCTGGTATTTTGAAATACATGTTTGTTATGTACATACTCGATTAATATGTCAAATTATACTATAAAACGGTGCCGTGTTTGTAATTTACTTCGACCAATTGTTTGGAAATACATGTTTTAAACATTTGATTAGTATGTCAAAACCTGTGCCATGTTTGTAGTTTACTTCGACCTGATGTTTTGTAATACGTCTTTGATACATAATCGATTGATCTGTATAAAGCTGTGTCGTGTTTGTAATTTATTCGACCAGGTGTTTTGAAATACATGTTTGTTTTATAATCGATGAATATGTCAATTTAAACTATAAAACTGTGCCGTGTTTGTAATTTACTTCGACCAGTTGATTTGAAATACTTGTTTGTTACATACTCGAACTGTGCCGTGTTTGTAATTTACTTCGACCTGGTGTTTTGAAATACTTGTATGTTATTAATGTGTATATCAATGTTAAATAATATGTCTAAAAACCGGAAGGTTCCGAGCAATTTGACAATATAATAATCTGCTTTTCTACACATCAGCTGTTCTTGTATGTAGTTATGCCTGGTCTCATAATGCATTTTTTATAGCATCAGAAAAGGCTTTGATAATTTGATATTTGATAATGCAGCAGCTAATAATTGTTTTTGAATGACTCTGTACATATGTCCTACTGATAATAAATTGTGCCAAATATATTCATATACTTATTTGAAATTGGCACGCATTTCTAAAATGACCCTAGCGCAACCCATTTTCATTGGAAGAACATGATATCAGTAGTGTGATGAACATGTGTTGTTGAATTGAAATGACATAAATGTAAGTTGTATTGAAAAGACAAAAAGGTATATTGGAAAACAGAAAAAATACAATCTTGCTTGAAATCAAGATTTGTAACAACCTCATTTTCAAAACCTGGTTAGAAATATTATCAAATAATTAATTTATTAAGACTTATTTGAAATTGTCTAGATAACAAAAACGGAGTTTGTGTTCTCCTGAAGCCAGAATCATTACCGATATGTAAACACAGCCACGATGTGCAATCTTTCGATGCTTACACTATTTACAATCTTTTAATATTACGTTGATTTTCAATGTTATCTTATTGCACAATTATGTTTTGAACAGAAAAGGATTATTGAATGCAGTGAACCGTATATCCAATATGGCGCAGATGAAGCGTGACTCGCGATATGACATCCGTTTACCGTGACCAATGGTAAGGTAAAGAGCAAGTTGCCAATCTCTGTTATATATACGTCTCTGATTCAATCCTGAATCACGGAAATATAATTCCGTACATGCACCAACTACATTCAATGTACACTGTAACTTTTTAGCTGAGGGATAGTAATACACAGTTTACACACCCAAATATCTTACCTGTAAATTAAAAGGTATGTTAATAACCTGTAGTTCTTACCACTTTATTCTATAGCCAAAGGGCATTTACGATACCTACCTGTGAGTTAACAGGTGAACAGGTAATTACCTCAGAGGTGTTACCTGTGAATGTCGTGGCCAAAGGGCATTTATAACCGATCCTCCAACTAACACAGGTAGTATGGTGTACCGG
>NW_018408704.1:180676-182133 GCF_002113885.1 Mizuhopecten yessoensis
GAATCAATGCATATTGGTATCGCCAAGAATTTGCCAAAACCAGAGGCATGGTCCATTGGCATGGCCTTTGCTGGAGGTCTGACAAACAGCCACATGCACTGATTCATGAAGCGCTTGAAAGAGGTTTGACTGATGATGAGTGTGCTGAAGAATTGGCAAATTGGGCAGCTAACCAATTTGGAATGACTGCTTCACATCCAGCTGGCAAAGATCACAATGGAGAATCAAAGAAAAACCTATGGCCACCTCCAGAAGGAACTGCACCAGCACCACCAGAGCAAGACAATCCTCTTCAGAAACTTTTAATGGATGTAAGCTCAACACAAGAATCCTTGCTTGAAGACTATATTCTCCTAACCAACAGGGTCAATTTACACCGTTGTTCTGAAACATACTGCCTCAAACAGACAAAAACAAGAAACAAAAAACTGTGTAGGATGGAATTCCCCAAACCTCTTCGTTCAGTTGCGGCTATTGTACATGACAAAAACAATTCTCTCCGTTTAGAAATGTCAAGGGATCATCCAGTTCTGCTCCAAAATTCACGCTTTCACACTCAAGGATGGAGAGCCAATGGAGATGTATCACTATTTCTTTCCAAGGGTAATCCACAGAATCCTTCCGTGAATGAAATTATTGCCACAGAACGATACATCACTGGATATGCGTGCAAAGGTAACCAACCAACTGGCGCTATAGTAGACCTGTTCAGTGATATGATGAATTGTGCTGATGAATCAACCGGTGCAGCAGCTAAATCCTTCTGCACAAAACTTCTGATGAACACCGTCAAAAGGGACATTTCTGCAGTTGAAGAGTCCTTTGAGTTATCATCACTTCCACTATATCGCTGCAGTCACACCTTCCAGTCTGTTGGTTTGTCAGGTGCTAGAGTACTAGAAAACGGGGGTGCAATACTCACAAAAAACACAGCTTTGGACAGGTATCTATCCCGGAATGAAACTAATCAGAGCTCTCTGTACAATTTTGTGTGCCACTCAGGAAAAGTTCCGGTCATTTCTGGAGCCAGTAGTCTACCTTCCTGGCCCCTTGATGAAAACTACTGCAGGACAATGCTCCTTCTACATTTTCCAAACTGGAGAAAAATCTCAGACATCAAAGATCAGGATACATCATGGACTGACAAATTCATTTTTTTTTTCAAACAGCGATCTGTCCAAACTTTGTCAAAGCTGAAGTGGAAAGGGCAAAAAAACATGACACTCATGAAATTGAGGAGGAATTTGAAGTTGAAGAGTCTCATGAGAATGATGTAGAACAGCCAGAATGGATGGACGCTCTTCGACCAACTGCATGCTATGATGCAGTCCCATCCGAATTTCATTATGATGATGGTGGGCCGGGATACAACTGGAATCAAAGATCATTGCTCCAACAAGATGTAGGAAAGTCATGGATTGAGCACATCAAAGAAAATAGCAATGAGCCAAACAATG
>NW_018408704.1:188655-192009 GCF_002113885.1 Mizuhopecten yessoensis
GGGTCCAATAAGGGGAAATTGGCAAATTTTAACTTGTAAAAGACTACTTTCTAGAAGGACCTGTCACCATATAAATTGTTACAATATACGGTAAAAATGGCTGAGGCAATAAGGTGACCATATTTTGTATCAGTCAAGTTTCTACAACCTAGAAGGGCATGGCATAAGATGGGCCCAATATAGAGCAAAATAAGACAATTTCATCTTCAAAAAACTACTTTTCCTTAATGACTGTACAGATTGTAGCATATCTCAGGTCTGAAAAACTGGGACAAAGCAGCCATAGAGAAATTTTGGGTGTTGTACTTTAAATGATCAAGATTCCCCACCATACCCTGAACACATCCATGCTTACAGGATTGGCTCCAGGGACATTTTCTGCTCCCGACGGCTTATTCCCAAATGAAATCAGTTCAGATTCCTTTCATATGTTTCTGGACATGCAGAGAAAATAGCACTCATGCTATCAAGTCCTTAATGGAGCGCAACCCATCCCTGAGGACTTCCTCCCTGGGTCATAGCATGGACATTGTTGAGATCCCCAAGCTCGTATTTCTTGTATGGCAAGAGGTAATCTAAACAACCAATAAGACAACTCTTATATAGATGTGGTATAATAATAACTTTCCTTCAGAGAATAGCGATCTAAAATGCCCTGATGTATGGGAGTTGTATACCTGATGTATGGGTGGTATATATACCTGATGAGTGATGTATGGGAGGTGTATATACCCGATGTGTAGGAATACCTGATGCTTACAACAAGCAAGACAAGTGATGTGAATGATAAATGTTGAATCAACTAACTCAGCTTTCTGACATCAACTATCTGTATCTTTACCTCAAAATTACTGTAAAATTATTAACCAGAAATTTGGAATAAACGGCATACCTCAGGTAGACACATGTCAAAGAAACCAATACTTCCTCATTACCCCCCATCCCCAACCCGAAATCAAACCAAACTAGAATTCTTCAACGAGGCTGTGTACGAAAAATAACATAAATCAAGATGAATTTTAAAATCTCACTTTATATTTGAGTATGTGGTGACTGATTATGACAATAAGTCCGCGCTCTTACCGAGTTTGGCATCATTATAGCTGCATACTGGACCCTCACCATATAAATCCTCAGCAAATTATTTTCATTTGTCTCATTCTGGTTGAAAATGACGTGTAACAGATCAACAAATGACAGTGATTCTCACCAATAAGAACTATTTCTGACCCTTTTTCTTATTGGCCAACAAAACCAATGGTCATTTGAATAATCAAACCCAGCAACTTCACATACATTTTTTAAGTTCCCAATGGCTCTTCGGAACACTAGAGTTTCGTTCGGAAACGTTTATAACTCGGGATTATTCCAGCCATTTTAGTATATAGTAATGCATGCTTCCTGATACCAACCTTTTAAAATATATGCGTTAATATAATAATAAATATTTAAATATATCAACTTAACTTATTGATAATATTTTATATTGGTGATAATTACACTTGCGGTAGAAAAATACGAAACAGTTTGTGCGCAAAGCTAGTTTTACACAGCTGCCGTTTGCCGGACTCAAAAAACACAAGAGTTTCCGAATGCGTTATGGTTGGTACTTGACATGAAGCCTTGAAGGGTGGTTACTTGGTCCGATTACCTGCTGCAGTTCATCTATTACGCTTTAAATGAGGAAAATGCGGAGTCAAACAGGTAAAAGTCTTAATGATTATGTGGTGAGCCGGTTGGCTAGGCTGTCGGTGGATAACTCCCAAGAACCCCGAGTACCGGAAGTGCCCTTTGGAACCTTCTGTGCTGACCCGGGAAGCCAGGACGGTGACAGCCAGGGAGATATACCTGAGACACCGAGCTGCACAGACGTCCCTGGACCCTGTCCTGCGCCGCTCCCTGTTACCGCCGATACCCGACGGTCACAGACTATCAGGTAACTCCATAAGATTACTCGGTTCGCAACATTGGTGTCAGAAGTGGTTGACATTTGCGACAGAAGTGAGTCGAGTAAGCAGTTTTGACTCTGTCAGAAACTCGCGCCATTTTGAATTTTGGGTTCAAAAATCGTCAATGTTCACTAATCAGCGGTGAGCAATTGGCTTGTCATGGCTTAACAAGTCTTGATTTGGTTTACCTGCTGTTATTGGATGACATTATCATCAAATTGCTATTTTTGAGGTGTACATTTCATAATTTCTTTGTGTTTACTATTTTTTTTTTTTATATAGTGTTGAATACCGCTCAGTACGCCATCTTTGATTGAATTTGGATCAACATATAGGACATGTTGCTAGAAGTTACATGTATTGATTGTAGACACACAAAATTATACTAAATTACTGGTGATACTTTGGTTTTTCAAATCTTTAGGCCTTAATTGTCTAATTTAGTGCTGATTCTTATCCTAAGACGGGTATGCTGGCTTAGGTAATAGTCTCAGACAGGAGCAGATTGTTATTTATTTTCCCTTGAAATTTTCCCCCTGAGTTGGATCATTAACTCGAGACGGGTATGCTGGCTGGAGTGTAGGTCCTAGGGGGATCTGTGCTAACTGTAGCTCATTAACCGTGCACTCGAGACGGGTATACTGGCTGGAGGGGTGGTCCTAGGGGGATCTGTGTTAACTGTAGCTCATTAACCGTGCACTCGAGACGGGTATGCTGGCTGGGGTGTTGGTTATTGTGGTATAGCAGTTCATGTATTAATATTGTGCACCAGTAATATAGGACAACTGTGTTTTGTCTCATAATTTGCAGTATTGTGTGTTTTCTGTCCAATTGTGTGTGCTTGCTTGCTATTTGCTTTCGCTGTTGTGTATTATACTTGTTCACATATATATTTCTAGATGTACATATAGATAGCAAATAAACTTTAGTGACCTGTATTTCTATATTTATTATTGGAATTTGTAATATTTTGTTTGATCGGAATGTGATGTTGTTGACTTTGATTGTATGTACACTTAACTACTGGTAAAGACGGGCACGCTGGCTTTATACAGTACTTTGAGTGTGTCGGACAGACTGTCTTTTCTGTAAATATTTAGTTGTATATAATATATATAATATTTCTGCAAAGTCGACATCACATACAGATCTCTTCACAGTAAGTGTAACTAATTCACCCAGCCATCGCGTCAAGTATGTCGTTTGGGTGGTCAAACGCGGTGATAAATCACATCAGGGACTTTGATGATCGCATCACCGCGATCCTTCACGTCTCATGTCACGTAATCGTGTCACGAAAATCCGCGGAGGATTGACCTCCGCGTTCCATCAAGGTCATCGCGTTCCTCGGTGACCGGTGCAGATAAGCCTCACTTACGCGTATACGCTGACCCAATATTACCTG
>NW_018408705.1:0-20134 GCF_002113885.1 Mizuhopecten yessoensis
ATGGATTCTACCAATTGGAGTTAAATTTCTTCTTGTCCAGGTTTGCATCAGCTCCTTTTCGTGGAGTGAAACATTAGCAACCATAGCACCTTTGACATCTAGTGTTTTGACTGAAATAGCGACAACATCAAAAGATGCCAGCACAATCACGCGTGGTAAAACAACTAACATCCAACCAATGCTTGGGTGTGTTTCGGCAACACTTTAGCACGCGAAGGCTCCCAGAAAAGCCAGCTTCACGCCAACGCTATTTTCAATCCAATTGTGGCGCAGAGGTCTGAAGAAGGATACGCTTAAACAGGTTAGTCGCACCGGATTGTGTCTCGGATACAAAGGCACTATCAATGCCAATGACAAAATCAGACCCTCTTTTGATGAGGTTGCGAGAACAACTAAAGAACAGCTTCATGAGCAGCTGTCGGCTGGTGTACCAGACCAGCCCAATGTCGATGAGGATGAACTTGAAATATTCATTTGCTCTTTCTCATACGGTACCAGATGAAGAAGTTCAACTTGACAACGAAGAAGACTTCGAGAATGCAGAAGAAGATTCAGATGAGGAGGAAGTGAATGAAGAGGATGATGTTGATTTGGAGGACATTTTCCAAAAACACTTGATGACGTGCCAGAAATGAGCATGCAATTGGATCTTAGCGAAATTGTTCCTGATCATGATGATTCTGACACAGAGCTGGATAAAGACGCGAAAGAGCTACATCCAGCCTGTTCGTTTATGCGGAACAACCGGTTTGACCGTTTATAAATGTTACAATTTCGGGTATAAATCCTGGCGGACCTGCAAATGTGTATGCAGGCCTTGCAAGGCTTTCTCAAAGCTCGCCTGGAAGCAGCATCAGATTACTAGGTCCGACCTTATTTAATAAACGAGGTCCGATCGGTTTGACCGTTTAAACGAAAACGTCCCAGGTTTTACAACATGCTGGGACAATGTTGGTAAGAAGGTTATTACAAGGAACCCTTCTGTAGAAAAGGGAAATAAATACATCATCATGGATCTAGGGTACAATGGCAATAAATAGAGTCCCTGTCACCCATCTTGAGGCATTTGACGGTAAAACTTCTGTAGTAGAACTTCATCTGGACATCTTCGTCGTAAACGAAGAGGACTTTAGTGAGAGGGATTTCCGCGTTTCTACAAACTACGCATTTTAACTCTACATCTACCTTGGTGATTGTGCTATTCCTCATATCATGCACATGCATTCGAATGAAATGAGAAAAATGTCAGTGCTCGTGAACTTGTGAGTTTTCGATGAAAACCCATCATCCACGAACGGAACAATCGGGATATATGGAAAAATACAGCAATATGTTCCACGGCCTAAGCTGTGAGAGGGAAAATGGTACACATAATGCATGTTTCGGAGAACTTGATCCGTGGCGACGACTGGAAGGACTACAGCCTTCTCCACAAGAGTTCCACAAGGAAATGCTCTTGCTTCAAGATCACTGCCGAGTTTTGAAGACATAGTGCAGCCGATTTCGGAACTCAGTGTTTCCTGAAAAACACGTTCAACTTCCGGTAAGTTAAGCAGAAAGACATCGGCAATTGTTTCTTGGATGCATGGGAACTCATGTGTTTTGCCACCGAAGGATATGTGTGGTTAGCAGACATAGAAAAGTTCGGCTTGGAGTCCATATATGACACTTTAGCAGGTACCCAGTGGTGCTCCAAACTCGACGCTAATTCTGCATTCCGAAAACGGAGGAGGATCGGAGGAAAATAGCCTTTGTAACCAAATATGGGCTGTTGAGTATGTCGAGATGCCGTTTGGTCTTGCACTAGCAACCTTTTCTATGGTGATACATCTGGTGCTGAGGGGTCTAACTGGAAAACGGTCTTGGCATTTTTAGATGATATCCTAGTCCTGGGGAGAAACGTCGAAAACCATCACCAAAATTATAACCCAGGAAGTGCATCTTTTTCCAGCGAAAGGTTGAGTTCCTGGGAAGGATAGTTATCGAGAACTCTAAGGAGATGTCGAGGGGCGACACCGAAACCGTTACCGAAACCATCCTGGACACGGATGCCTCCAATGAGGCCATTGGAGGAGAGTTAATTCAAGTACAAGGGGAATTACTGGCGGTGGTAAGGTTAACTCGACAATTCCGCCACTATCTCTTGGGTAGACCTTTTTTGGTCCGGACAGACCATAGCAGCCTTACCTGGCTACTGAGGTTTAAGGCGCCACAGGGTCAATTGGCTAGATAAATGGAGGAGCTCAGCCAGTACAATAGGGTATTGAGACACCGGAAAGGGACACTGCACGGTAATGCCGACGCACTATCAAGATCAACGGTTGGGAATAGCCACTATGTCCATGGTATACAGCCCCAGGATTTGCCGTGCAAGGGGTGTCGCTAATGCCAACGAGCCCACATCCAATGGGCATCTTTCATCGAGGAGGTAGACGATGTGGTGCCCCTATCTGTTGTTGAGGACAACAATACTATCCTGGGGAGGCGGGATACTGAAGATGTGACTCCGGTAACTGTGGAGGTGTGTAGCGATCTTTGTAGAGTGTCGACCCTCACAGAAAATGGACAGCTGGTCAAGGAAGTACGAGCCGATTTAGACCCCCAAGGGACCTGATGAAAATTTGCCATAGGAAAGATCGACGAGGAGCAAGAGTTGGACCCCGACCTACAACTGGTACGGGACTGTTTTTGTCCATTTGGTATCCGAATTTCAAATTTCCTGCAAGAATTCGACATAAAGTTGACTGACATAGCTGAATTTAACATATCTGATGTTCCTCCGTGGAACATTCAAACACCTGATTTGAACTTTACATTACATGAGCAAGGGAAATCAAGTGTTATGCCCGAAAAACACAAATCCTCCTTTCGGGAATGCATTTCGAATGACCAATTCTCATACACAACTTTACACCGATGGTTCCAAAGAAGGTAAGAAAGTGTCAGGAGCCTGCTGTACTGCTAAGTATTGCACTTCAGTTCGACTACCAGACGGCGCCTCCATCTTTTCTGCCGAAGCAGATTAATTATTTACACATACAATGCGAATGCTTTTAAAATGAACATTTTTATCTTCGCTACTCACACGTTTGTTTAAAAACAACCTTGGCCCTAAATGACCACAACCGTCGATGGGCCGTTAAACATAAACAAACAAACTGGATGAACAAGGAACGCCTTCTGATGAGTGAGGGTACTCTATTCTTAAGAAAGATAGCCGTGAGAGAGTTTTGGTGGTGCCTAGGGGCCTTAGAAATCAAGCTTTACCACTCCATCATGAAATACCGGCCGCTGGTCACCAGGGAATAGCACGTGCCATCGCCCGCATGAGGGAATATTTCTACTGGTACAGAATGACCAAGGATGTAGAGAGATATGTGCTGACAAGCGAGATCTGTAACCAAAACAAGCCTAACAGGCGTGGAAAACACTCGCTAGTACAATACCATGGAATGGTTGCACATAGACTTTCTGGGACCGCTTCCGAGGACGGAGCGAGGGAACGAACACATCCTCATGATGGTTGACCAGTTCACCAAATGGGTGGAAGTCATACCCATACCCTCACAAACAGCAGAGGTGACAACCAGGGCAGCTGTCGACTCGTTCTTCTCAAGGTTCGGGGTCCCGTTTAAGATATTCTCGGACCAAGGGAGGAGTTTTGAGAGTAAGCTATTCTCCACGCTTTGCGAAACGTTGCAGATCTACAAGTCCCGCACCACGCCCTATATAGACCTTCGTCCAACGGACAGGTGAAGTGGTACAACCGAACCTTAAAGGACGCGGTTCGGTGCTTTGTGGGCAAACGTCAGAAGGACTGGGATGTGGTCCTGACACATCTGGCCTGGTCTCTGAGGTTTACAGTAAATAGAAGCATTGATCAAACCCCCAACATGATGATGCTAGGCAGGGAAGTTAATTTCCCTGTAGATTTGATTTTCAGGGGCTCTGACGAGAGGAAAAAGGTGCCAGCGTACATTTCGGAGTTGGTTGTATCGATGCAGGAAGCCCACGATGTAGCCAGGAAGCAATTGGGGCAATACCAGTGAAACATGAAGCGAAATTACGATCTTCGAATCCTGGAACGCTCGTACGAACAAGGGGTATATTTTGGACGATAGCTCGCTAAAAGAAATATGCAAAAAAATAAGCTCTCCATTGAAAGGACCTGGGATGGTGGTTGAGAGGATCACCCCGTTTTTGTTCACAGGTACAGTTACGGAACAAAATTATGGTCCTTAACCATGACAAACTGAAGCCCTGTCGAGATCGACAGATTCCCGCTTGGTTGAGGAGTTGCACGGTTCCTGCTCCAGTATCCAGCGTAGACACCAATGAGGGCGTGTACTGTACCTGCAAATAACCCTGGGGCGGGCAATTCATGATCCAGTGTGACTACTGTGACGAATGGTATCACGGGTCCTACATAAACGTCGCTCCATCAGACGCATTGGACATGAACCGGTACAAATGTTCATGCTGTAGAGTCGTGGTTTTATCTCTTTTACAGGATTCAACTGAGACAGTGATGAATCCCACACAGATTCCCCCAAACCAGAGGTTCCTAGAAACGGTGGAGGATGCCACCTCCTCTCGGCAGCTGATGGATGCTCAGGGGCTATTCAAGGAACTGTTCCTGGATGACACATTGTCATCGGGCAACCTGAGGGCATTGTTCTTGGCCAGGTGGCCGTGGCAGTGCGGATGGGCAACACGCCTTGGCTCCGTAAGGCGGCTGTTGCAGCGACCTCCCTGTTCTCGGACCAGTGGGTAAGTGATCATATTTGTGAGGTACCCCAGCGACGAAGACGTCGCAGACCGACTGAAGACTCTACCCTGGAATCTGTGGTGGACTACCGCCGCTCCTTGGACCCCCATTATTCCCACCTGGGTTACAGAGGATGTGCGTTGGAGTAGTGGGGCTCAACGAAGCATCCCCGCAGCGTTGGGAACGCCAGTGCCAAGTTCGGAACCTGTTTATCAGGACGCTTTAGAAACCAAGAGGATTTACCCCTCGAGAACGAGGGAGAGTGCGGAAGTTGGCTCCAACTGACGATCAAGGTGAGATCTCCCCAGAAGACTGAGAGACCAGTCAGAGGATTGGTAGGCGCCCGGGGCCTTCTCCGTGGCGCTCATGACGTCACATTTTCAGAACCAAATGAATGGCCACCAATGACGGCCGTTTTGTTATTGTAAAGAGGAGTTACAGCAGACTTTGAACGTTAAACGTAGCTTAAATACAAAAGCTGTTATAAAGACTAGATAGCTCCATGGCAGACATTGTAATTGGCATCGACACCTGGCTAAACCCAAATTTTAAAAATGCAGAAACATTTCCTTTTGGTTACAAAATTTTCCGAAACGACCGGAAAAAGTGTGACACCAGTAAAGATTGTGGAGGTGTACTCATCGCAATAAAGGAAGACCTTATTAGTGATGAGGTACACAACCTCACGCCCAATACCTCATGTGAAATGGTATGGGCTAAGGTTAATGTAGCCGGGAGTAGAACTCTTTACATCAGTTCTTTCTACCACTCAAAAACATCTACGAACAGAGCATGAAATATTTCATAGTCAATAAATGAGGCCTCCAAAATAAAAAATGCAGCCCTTATAATAGGTGGAAACCTCAACCTTCCCGGATGGGACTGGAAGAACAAAGTTCTGAAACCTAAAACAAGTCGTACCAAAATCCATTATGACTTTTCAAACCTACTGGACGACACTGGTCTAACCCAAGTTGTCGAAGAACCAACCCGAAATGACAATGTCTTGGATTTGGTCATAATAAATTCTCCAAACCAAGTGGCCCGTATTGAAATCATTCCAGGCCTATCTGACCATAACATCATTTTTATTGAACTTAACCTAACACCCATAAAACTTGTACAAAAATCAAGAAAAATCCCTCGGTATAAAAATGCTGAGTGGGATACCATAAAATCTCGTCTGGGCAATGTGTATAACTATATGTTAACAAACAACGAGTGGGACGCAAATTCAATGTGGGAATATTTTAAAATTGTATGCACACAACTTGTCAAAGAACACATCCCTCAGAAAACTATAAAACCAAAAAATATCCTACCATGGGTTACCCCTGAAACAAAAAAGCTCATAAGAAAACGTGGTAGGCTTTACATAAAATCTAAAACATCTGAAGATCTTCATTAAAATCAAAATTTAAAGACATAAAACATCTAGAAGAAACTCCGCACGTCTTACTGGGATCATATTGAAGATATAATAAATCCCAATAGTCCAAATACCAATAACAAATACTCTGGTATGAAACCATTCTGGTCTTACATTAAAGCCAAACGATCCGATCACTGCGGCATTTCCCCACTAAAGCAAGTGGGCCAAATTAGTACATAATCCTGTTGGCAAAGCGCCAGTGCTCAACGCACAGTTTCAATATGTTTTTACTCTACCTGAAACCCTCAATGATCGCCAGTTTACTCTCAGGTGGAACATGTCTTTTGACCATCAATTTCCAACCATGCCTGTTATTGAGATCCATGAAAAGGTTTAAATCCGCATAAGGCTGCAGGACCCGATGATATAAAACCAAAGGTATTGAAAGAACTTCATAACGAAGTAGCCCCCATTCTATCACTAATTTTTAGCAAGTCCTTGGCTACATGTCTAGTCCGTATTGATCGGAAATTGGCAAATATATCCCCCATTTATAAAAAAAGGACAGAAATTTAATCCAGAACATTATAGACCCAATTTCACTGACATGCATTTGCAGTAAAGTAATGGAGCACGTTGTCGTTTCTAACATCATGACGCATGCTGATACAAACAACATCTTGTATCCTTTCCAACATGGCTTTCGCAAATTTCGATCGTGCGAAGGTCAGTTGATCGAATTCATCGATGACATATCCAGAAGCCTTGACGAAGGAAGCGAAACTGATATTCCCATCATGGACTTCGCCAAGGCTTTCGACAAAGTCGGTCATTCCCTAATCATCCACAAACTAAAGTACTATGGTGTAAAAGGAAAGGTAGTAAACTGGATTGGGAATTTCCTTCTTGGCAGAAAGCAATCTGTAGTTGTGGAGGCGGAAATGTCCGACTTCGTCAACGTCCATTCTGGTGTGCCCCAGGGATCGGTCCTCGGACCACGTTTATTTCTTTATTTCATTAACGTCACCCCTGTGGGCCTAAACACATGGAAGATGACCTTCCACCCGAGCAAGTTTAATGTGTTGTTTGTGAACAAGGGGAAAAACCTCAATATCCATAATTACATCCTCCATGGGCANGTGACTATGAGATACAGTCCATAAAAGCACTTCTTGAAAGCTAGAAATGAAGATATCATCAACGACGATACATACAGTACTCCCAATTGTATTTTTTTCTCTTTGAAATTGTAAAAGAAAATGAATAAATGAATTAATTTGTTACATTGCCTTTAATAATTTGTTTCGTTATAATAAAACAGTTATAGAATGAGTAATTCGGGAAATAGCACATTTATGGTCACCCTCGGTGACAAAATATTCCCCTCGACGGCTTCGCCGCCTCGGGAAATAGTTTTTCACCTCGGGGGATCATCAATGTGCTATTTCCCTCATACCCATTCTATAACTGTCTACTATTATTATAAGCCTTTTAGGCCCCGTTCGATCGCCCTCCCACAATACAAAAAACATTAACAAGGAACACTAGACAAAGATGCAGCGACTGGTGTAGATGGGCTTCGCCCAAAACGCCATACAACCACCTTCAACCACCATTTTTTTCATGGTTCAGCAACAGGCATTTATGGTAAGTTTTTGCATTCATCTCTGTTTCTCTACAAGTATGATACTATAAATCCATACTTGGAATGTAAAAGGGGTTGAACAATACCTAGTTTGTGTTAGGGGAATATGTATAAATCATTACATAATAGTTTTTACTTAAGCCCAAAGATAGAATCAGGACTACTGAATCTGGTCATCCTGATTGTTCAATATTTACTATTTGAGTGTTATATTTAATTCAGTAAAATATTGTATGATGTTAAGTGCTGTGTATCTAGTTTCGCTGTAATTTAAAAGTTCAAATGCTGAACACAGTTTTCTCCACTTTCACAGTTGATTATTTCTGTCCTCTTGTTAAATGCGTGTTTTAAGATTCTGTTACATTATCAAGAAGTTCAAATGTAAATGAACATAGACAACTATTATCCTTAGTTTTAAAAACCCATCGAAATACACAGTTCAAAGTTTAAACTGAACATCAGTAGTACTGTGGCTGCTGTGAATATTGGCCTGCCCAACTTTATTTCGAAATTTAAAGTAAAATCTGCTTCTTCAGTATATCTCGAACTATGTGATATTTTAACTTTGTGCTATTAAATATATATAATCATATTCAATCTATACAAAATAAACCTGTCAAAGTCAAAACAAAGTTTCCTACTTTAAGATTTTGTTCTTTATTTCATTAATTTAGTTGAGTAAGATTATAAGGCGAAGACTTTTTGCCGTGAAAATTTTTTGCGAATAAAACCTCCCTTATTTTAGCCTCAATTCCCTTAAAATGATTGTAAAACTCACAGATTGGTCTCCAAGAATTCTAACATGTATGGGTTTGAATGCTGCAGTTTTCTATGAAAAGAAAGTGCTGCAGAATCACCATGTGTTACAGATATGAGAAAGGTATATATTCCAATCAATTTGATACTGGTAAAAAAGCGATTTATATTACTGAATATTATAATTAAATCAATTTGATAGAAATTACTGTTCTTTCAATAGAGAAATGTAGGTGTGTTTTGATTTGTGATTTGTTTTGTAACTAAATCCCTTAGCTTAATTTTAAAACTTTGAAGTTGTATAAATTTGATGTAATAACCAAAATATTTCTGATGTTATATTAACATGCGGTAGCAGTTTTACAGCATATACAAATGTACCAGCAGCCATGTGTGCCGCAACTGTGCCGGTTGTGTGCAGAAACGCTTCATTTGCCTTTCATCACTGCCTGAGCAGCAACCTTGCAGCAACTATGTGCGACAAAGTTGCAGCAACTGTGCGGCAACTATGTGTTCAGAAAAACGTGCAGGAAAGCCTTATTTGTATTTCATTTCTGTGTGGGTAGCAACCTTGCAGCAACTATGTGCAACGAGGTCTATTTTTCTGTAAGGGATACAACAAGTACAACTGGTAGTATGAGAGTGAGTGAATATATGTTATTCCAGTAGTCTTTCCAGACATCGTTTACTTGTTAATAGATACAAAATACTGTTCGAATCATGAACTATTGATAGTACATGTATTAAAACTCAGTAAAAACCACGGACGTAGATAGTCTAATCTAATTCCGTGTTACAAACACATTCTCACATGAGTTACAATATAATTGAAAGAGATCATGAAGGGCCTTGGATGAGAACAAGTTTGTAGGTGCTATCCACATGGATCTTTCCAAGGCCTTCGACTGTATTCCTCACGGGCTGCTGCTCGAGAAGCTGATTGCTTATGGGTTGGACGAGGCCGCAGCCGGTCTCATCAGTAGCTATCACGGGGGCAGATTTCAGCGGACTAGGCTGGGGTCCAATGTCTCTGACTGGGAGCAGTTGGAGAGGGGGTACCTCAGGAATCTATTTTGGGACCTATAATTTTTAATATTTTTATAAATGACAACTTTTACTATGTTCATAAGGGTACCCTCTATAATTATGGAGATGAAAGCACACCGTCGCATATTGACTCTGACCCTGTTCAATTAAAGAATACACTTGAAGGGAAGAGGAATATTTTAATCAAGTGGTTCGAGGATAATGGTATGAAGGCCAATCCTGACAAATTTCAGAATATATCCATTGGGAAAAAAACACATAATAGGATATCTTCCTATACTATTAAAGACCATGTTGTAAAATGTGAAAATATTGTTAAACTTTTGGGTGTAGACATTGATTTTAACTCGAAGTTTGACTTTCATGTGTCAAACATTTGCAAGAAAGCACCTAAACAGTTGTGTATTAAAACGGATTGGCTGCAATCTCAGCAAGCAGGGGAACATTTTGTTTTTTAGATCGTTTATTCTTTCAAATTTTAATTATTGTCCCCTGGTATCGCATTTCTGCAGTTTAAATTCCACAAGGAATATGGAGAAGATACAAGAAAGAACCATTCGTTTTATTGAGGATGACTTCACAACGCCAGTTTCAGAACTTTTAGAGAAAGTTAACTTAGCTTTTCTTCATATAAACAGAATGAAAACCATGGGTTGTGAAGTTATTTATGCAATCTTTTAACCTTGAAATCGTCTTTTGATAACCTTAGGAATGAAAGGCAGCTGGAGCTACCAAGAGTAGGAACAACCAGGTATGGACTGAAATATTTTCGCTGCGAGGCCGCCCGGGTGTTGAACAGTCTGCCAAACCTTTTTAGTAAGGTGGATAGTTATCCAGAGTTTGCCAGACTGCTGCACTCCTGGGATGGCCCTGTTTGCTCATGTCGTATCTGTACCTGTGTTATAGTTTTAATCTTTTTCAGTGTTTTAGTCTTTATAACTAGTTATTTACCTATCTACATTTATATTTAGCTTAACTTCTGCTTTGCATGGCGCTTTATATACCAATTACTGGCAGCATAATTTCCAGCCTCTCTCTTCTAATCATCATTATAGCCCAATATGTTTTTACTTACTAGACCTTGTCGTCTTATTTTAATTAACACTATATTAGTTTATATTATGTCAATTTTTACCCTTTTGCTATTAAGCATGTATGTACATTACACTTGTAGTGTTTTAACCCTTCTTATTACTGACATCAGTGCCCAAACTCAGCAGCCCCATCCGTCCTGCTCTTCATCTAAGTCGTCCTCCCAGGCATCCCAACCACTGGACCCGTCCACATCTTCACAGTCAAAACATCACCAACCACATTCATCACAGGCATCCCAACGTTTTTCCTCTTTCTAGCCATCACAGCCTCTTGATCAGTCTCTTGAACCATCGTTCCAGCGTACGCGTGTTGGCCCGAACCATTCGAGCAACGGTAAACCACCATCCGTGAGTGCACCGGCCAGCACACACATGTAGTGCTTGAACTGTACCTGGACTGCTACATTATGTACCTGTATTGACTCGAAACTGTCCATAAATGAGTAAAGAGACACCATGGCACTAGTTTATACTTTTTCTTTTGTAGTGAGAAATTGAAATTACAGTTGATTTAAAACATGACGTATATACCCGTTCGTACTTGAAATGGTCCTTCGATAGTACATGTATTTTGATTTGTATCCCGCTATGTATCTATACGTACAATAGATAATTTAGTAAACAAACTTTAAACAACCATTGCCATATTCTATCAATATGTATATATTTATCTAGTTATTTTGTTCTAACCCTCTGCTGTCATGTGTAAACAGGATATAGCATGGATGTACCATATACTATACACCTTGTTCTCTTCTACATTATCCAATAGGATAAACAACACGAATACAAAAATTGTATTTCCCAGCGACATAGGCACTGACCGATGTTTATTTACAATCATCATGATTAATAAACACAAATACACAATAATGTACATCTCACACACAAACATATAACTCCTAACCTATTAATCTCAATATAATAACCCCATTTAAAAACTAAAAACTACACGTGTGCTTCTTGTTACCTGTGTCGCCTGTATGACACGTTTAGGTAACAACCCAGCCCATTAACACGTGCAAATACCACCAATAGCGCCACCTATTGACGTTCTCATACCAAAGAGAAAATAATTACATCCTAATTCCTACCGTCAACCGGTTGAAATTATATTTCCATTGTACACCCCAGGCAAGAGTCGTATATATACATGTACACTTGTGCGTGCGACTGAATTCGAAATCAAATACAAATTGTAATTGTACACAGGAGGGATGTACATGTGTGTGTGTGTGTGTGTGTGTGTGTGTGTGTGTGTTCATGTGTACACTTGTGAGTGCCTTTAAATTCGAATTCAAATGCAACCTGTACCATTGTGCACGGGAGTCATGTACATGTATATGTGTGCGTGTGTGTTCGTGTGTGCACTTGTGCGTACGTGTGAATTCGAATTATAATATAACCTGTACCATTGTATACTATATATCAATATGTCAAGGCATGAGTCATGTACACACATATATATATATACATGTGCGTGCTTGTAAATTTGAATTCAAATGTAACTTATACATTGTAGATCTGTAGATCTGTTTTTATATTGCCAGGTTATCCGAAAACAAAAACCATTACAACATATTGTCGCACAATTTTACTTTATTCCGGGATATGCTGTGTAAGGTCCTTCCTATTTAATAATCAATTTAAGTTTTCACAATTTCTTCTCAAACCAATATGGCGTCTTGATACAGCAGCGAGAGTGAGGGGTTTATCAGATTCCACCCCACGGGGCTCTCGTTGCCACCTCTGACCAATGGGCATTAACCTTGACCCATTTTAACCAATGGCAGCTGGCCTAGACATTTCTTTAACTTACATAAATATTGAGAACTGATGTCACAAAATACGGAATCAAAATCTATAAAAAAACAAACGGAATAATTTCATCAACCAAAAAATTGTATATATAAATATATACTTTAATATAATAAATGTAACTGTTCTGTTTCACTATGTCTTGATAAATGAGCGGATCGCTCCGAAAATTTGACAACCTAAACTTGTCCACACTGTTGGAATTACTTCTTTGCCCCATATATAAAATAAAGGATAGATTTACAAATATATTTTGGTCATTTCCACATTTAATGGTTCGGGTATGTGAGCATTGCATGTTTATATACACACATGTACGTGCGTGTGAATTTAAATATGACTTCTATGGTATATCTGTCTTTTTATTATCCGTGTAAAAAAGTACAACATATTGTCGTACACTTTTACCATATACTCGAGTATGCTGTGTAGGGTCTTTCTTCTTTTAATTTAAATAGTTTGAGATAGAGCGGGTTCAATATGCGATGAGCATATAGTTACTGAGAGCCTAGTATGAATTAATCAAATTAACTTAATGATGGGGCGGTACATGTGAGTGATGTACGAGTTTACACGTAATGAGTGTGTGCTGTTATAGACATGCATGGATTCAATGTACTTCTTGGCGTGTGTGCAAGTATTTGCATATATCCGATCGGCCTATGATGAAAATTATATATGTTGAGTATGTGAACGTATATTCCCCACATGTTACACAATACGTGTATGCGTGTATATGTTGGGTATTAACGTTATATATGGCATTGTATGTGTGATGTGTGTATGCGTGACGGTGTAACGGTATATATGCAATATATTCACTTAATAATTATAAAACTGTATGTGTTGATGAAATCAGTATTTAGTGTATAAATTGTGTAGTATTAAAACGTGAAATATATATCAGTTATGTGTACATGCAAGTAAGTACCAAAATATGTATAAACTATTGTTATATTTTTCAATGTAATGGCAAGTGTTCTCTATGCTAGCGTCCCCCAACCTAGATGGCATGGTGATCAGAGTCCTACACGAAGGAGGGGGTAACAGGAGAAAGATTACCAAGGCACGGGTTGATGGACATATGATCAGATGAAGGAATATGATCTGAGTGTCTGTATAGTATTACTACCTGTGCCGTCTGGGTGGGGGGATGCTAGCCTAATGACAGTCTGCCACCATTTCAAAATAGTAACAGAAAACTTTTATATTGGCTGGCCCCACTTCCCCGTCCCTATTTCCTTGTTCCTGTTATCACAAATAAAACGTATAATGTACAGTATGTGTATGTATGACTGACCTGTGTATAAGTGTTCATTGTCGACACACGCGCCACTTGGATAGGGTGCAAACCCATGCTTTTTGTGGGTTTTGCGCTCTGTTCAGGTGATGGCCCTTAGGTCAAGGCGTACGTGATATCTACATTTTATATAAATTATGAGAAGGTAAGGTAAAGGTAACCAGTGATCTAATATTAGGCATGTAATGGTTACCGACCGAGTAGGAGGTGTTCTCGCGTAGGAACGACCTGTGCCCGTGCGGATTGTGTAGGCAGGTTATATTGTGTCTGTATTTCAAGTGTATTTCAACTAGAGATACATCTAAATGAAATATTGATACATTGTATACATGTAGTGTTTATTAAATAGAGTGATACAATAGAATGATAGAGTGGAATAAATGTATAGAGATTTTCTGATAAATAAATGTGTTCAGAATATGATTGTAACTTGGGTTTTCTTAAGCACTTACCAAACTAGTTAAAATTATGTGTTTTGGTTCAATTTCGAACTGCAACGAGAACACATTATTCACATAACTTCACCATATATATTGAACTCAGTTATGCAGTACAGACACCTAGCTATGGAGACTTGTCGAGTTTTTGGTGACATATGGCAATACAGACGAGCATGGTAAAATTCTCAAAATCTTAGTTTGTCCTTGGAGGCTGCCATGTTTGTGAAACGCTCGAAAACAGGTGACACATTTTACAGTCCGATTTAAGATAATCCACTCAAAATCAGAAACAGATATTGCATACATAGTATTAGCATGATAATACCTTACTGTTGATTACAACTCTGTCGAGTACGAAGCCGTATTTCAGCGTCGTCGTGTGATCTAGTGTGGATTGCATTTGGCTAAACAACGTGATAGCCGACTAACTGGAAAAACAAGCAACATATTCATGCGCGCGCAGATGGATTGAGTATGAAACTTCGTTAAAATATGAAAATTAATAACAAAAATGTATGTTTAGATAAACTAAAGTGAGTAAACAACATGTCTCTGGTAATGCAAATTAAAAAAATTATTCGGTTTGAACGAAAATGTTGAACTATGTTAACCGACTTGCAGGTCTTATCACTTCCGGTTTATCTGCAACATGTCTGCAAATTCACACGAGCGCTGGTTTTAGAGGGATTTCACCGGAATTACTGCTTAATACTGGTAAGATTGCACATATATTTGTGCCTTTAACTGCATTACGGCTATTAATCAACACGGATCCGCCGATCACAATGAATGATTGACGATTTTATAAGAAATGCTCAATTGGCCATGTACACATTTCTTCATTTGCATACCAATCCAAACATTCCCCAAATAATAGAAAGGTAGGTACATAATACATGGTAAGTGTTGTAGAATTTTTATATATCCTTTCATAAAAATTGTCCATAACATGACAATTTCTGCTGACAGGTGTGTATCACCTGCAAAACTTCATCTACGGTGGCACGTGGGTGACAACTATATAGTGAATTTCATCAATTGTTTTCCGTGATAGCCGTGTGTAGGGCATTTCAGTCCCAGTTGCATGCAGTCAAAGTTGTACTTTGATTTCCTGAAGTTATTACTGACATTGTATATATTGTAAATATTTGTAAATATTCTAAATTATTGACAATTCATTATGGGCAAACCCAAGCCTAGAAAGGCCAGATTCAATATGGCCGTTGGGAAAAACAGTTGGCTACACCGATACAAACACAAGGTACACCAGCAAATGTACAAAGCGACCTTTAACTCCAAATCAAGTTTGCGTATCACCTTTAGAAAGTGTTTGCGTGGCTCGCAGTACAAACATACGGTTGTGGAGGGGTGTAGAAACATTTTCACTAGGTGGTGTTCCCCTGATAATAAGTTGGCGGGTTATCGTGTCATAAACCTGGATCTCCTCAAAGAGCATGTGAGTAAGTTGACTTGTCATGTTATTACATGTTCTGCTGTGCAAGATCGCATTACTCGAGGGGAAATAGAAAGTCCTATAAAACTGATTGCAGATGTTCGTCATCAAGGATTAGCTAGTCTCATCTTGGCACAGTGTGACGGATGCTTTCAGAAGTTCCATCTCAACATCTCTCCAAAAATAAACTCAAGTGCTCCTCACCAGCGCTACGACATCAATGTTAGAGCCGTTTGGGGGACAATGGTTTGGTGGTGGTGGTGTTAGCCAACTGAATGACACTATGGCCACTATGGGTGTTCCTGGCATGTCTCAACCTACCTTTTCAACCATTGAGCAGGAAATAGGTGTGTGGTGGAAGGATGTGCTAGAGGCTGATATGCTGTCAGCTGCGGCAGAAGAACGTCGTCTAGCAATAGCAAGAAATGATTTTTGTGACGGTGTACCTGCAATAACTGGTGTGTGACGGAGGCTGCAGTAAGAGGTCACACAAGCACTCATACAATGCCATGGGTGGGGTTGCCATCATAATTGGTGCGGAGACAGGAAAGCTGTTGCACATTGGCATACGCAACAAGAACTGTTATATATGCACGTGAACCTGTTGAGCATGAATGCTTCAAGAACTGGTCAGGTTGTAGCCAAGCGATGGAGGCCGATGTCATAGTTGAAGGATTCATGCTCGCAGAAAAAAAAGTATGGTTTGCGGTATGCCAGACTTGTTGGTGATGGTGACAGCTCTGTTTTCGCTCGCATACAAGAACAAGTTCCAATTTGGGGAATCAAAGTGACCAAACTGGAATGCGCAAATCACGCCTGCAAGTGTTTGCGCAGTAGTCTGGAAAAACTTGTTGAGGAAAAACCCCATTACAAGGGCCACGGTAAGCTCACTCAGGGTGTCGTCAGGGTCCGATTGACCAGTGGGGTGAGATGTGCCATCCGGATACGATCTTCTGAATCTTGCAGCCATGAACAATCTGTTCGCAATCTGAGACATGACATACTGAATTCTGTTCACCACGTGTTTGGAGATCACACAAACTGCTCTGATTTTTGTAAGGCGCGTGAATTGTCAACAGATGCAATGCAACTGGCCATTCTTCATCAGTAGCACCTGACCTTCATGTATCTGGCGATGATGACCCTGTGTCGGATGTTCTGGACGAGCAAATGGCCTTCTGGACTCAGGGCTCGTCCGTCAAGGATATGGAGGAAGCTAGAGGCTCAACTGACCTTGGATCAGGCGGAGGACATGTGGATCCTGATATTTTTAGGGATGTCACCTGCTTACTGCAAAGACTTGCCGATAAAGCTGGAAAACTTATCGGAAATTACACGACAAATATGGCTGAATCGTGGATGGCAGTCAAATGTAAGTTTGATGGCGGCAAGGTGTACAACCGGTGCAACCGCGGTTCATGGCACACTTACGAGCAACTTACAGAGCCAGAGCCAGGAAATTAGAGACCTCCAGAAAGTCCAAGGCTAAGGTTGAAGTAAGGTTGAGAGCCAGGAAGCGAAAGTCCAAGTCAGTCGCTCAAGCCAGCAGTAAGAAATCAACACTTGAATATGGCCCAGAGGCTGTGGAAGTGGTGCCAGATGTGGATAGTGCCAAAACTTCAGAAAGCCTGTGTTGATTTTGTTTCTACGGAAGTCACAGTCTCCTCGGAAAGAATTAGAGAAATAGAAAAGCATTCCAAACTTCAGTCTGCAAGCACTTATTCAGTATGGAGGGAAGAGAGGCGAAAGCGGATCACTTCATCAGTCTTTGGGGAGGTAGTCAAGAGAAAGTCCACTATTCCAGTTGAGCCTATAGTTCGGCGTTTCTTGCATACCACGTTTCGGGGAAATCGCTACACCATGCGGGGTCTTCAACAGGAGGATGTCAGTACAAAGGAATACACAATGTACCAAGCCAAGCACGGATTGAACGTCACTGTTGAAAAAAGCGGACTTATCATCCACCCCAGCCATAATTTCCTAGCAGCCAGCCCTGATGGCAAAGTATCTTCAAGTGATGGACAGAATGGCCTGATTGAAATCAAAAATGTGCTCCAGAACAAGAACTTGACATTCAGGGAGGCGGCAACAAAAGAGTCAAACTTCTGTTTGTGTGTAAATGATGGGAAACTAAGTTTGAAACAAAAACACATTTTTTTTACCAATGCCAAGGACAGATTAATATCGCTGATGTGCCGTGGGTGGACTTTATCGTCAGACGTGCTAACCCCCACGAACTGTATATAGGAAGGGTGTAAGAGATGAAGATCTTTCGGATAGTAAGATGCTGCCAATGTTCACTGAGTTCTATTACAAGTGCCTGTTACCGGAACTCGCATTGCCAATATATGGCAAGAGCCCTGGAATCAGAGAACCTGGAGTTTGGGTATGCATTGAAGATGTTAATTGTCTTTAATTTGTTGTAACTAAACTTGATATTTCTGATTATAGTAAGGATGATATTTGCATTTTATTACATATATACAACTTTTGGTAATTTCAGTTCCAACCTGACACATGTGCTGGAACAGAGCCTTCTCCAGCACCTGCCATCCTTGCTACCCGTGGACGTCGCAGACCCTCCAGGAGACCCACCACTGGCACCTTACTTTGAGCAGTGAAAGTATATGAAGTTAACTGGTTTTGGGAATTTTGATATCCTGACTTTACTAATACACTATGATTCGATATGGCAATAAACTGTCATAGTACTGAACTTGGACAACCTTTATATGATGTTTGTTTTATTTTCCAGATTTTATTATCTTTGCTGCAGTCGCATTTCGGTGTGAATAAATTTTTGGTGAGTAATTACATATTTGTTATTTTTTTTAAATTATTTTTGCATAGAGAACAAAATACACTCAACCATTAAGCCAACCATTCCAAAAAATTGAATTTCAGATGATCAGAAGTCATACAATTTTACATGAGTAAATTGACCCCATTCTGGGTATACCTCCCCCTTAACATCAAATATTCGGTCATTCGGAATTTGTGCAATGGCGGCTTACCTGGCTTGACGTGTGTTATATCGGCAGCAAACGAGTATGTTATTTACAACATTTACAGATAAGTATACACAATGAAAATGGTTGTGGTGTCAGCTAATGTCATATTCCATCGATGAACTCTAAGGAATTGTGTTGAACTGTATGTTAAACATGGAATAAGGGCAATTTCAGTGGACTTTATAGTATCATAGTATTAAATCTATATATAGCGTTTACACCTGTATACAGGTGAGTACAGGTAAACCTTGACCACTACACGTGCCGCCTATTGTCGATTTCTTTGTCAAGTATGTCGGCTAGCCCTACTGTAGAACGTAAACGAACGGCTACTAGCCCTGCTTATTCTGTATCCAAAAGAAGAGGTTCACTTCCTGATTTGTCACGTCCTGAATTATTTCCATCAAGTCAAGAAAGTGCTTCTAGTACTGGACTAACTCTCCAACTATCTAAAGGAAAGACAGTTAATCTTGACCAAATAATTAACACCAAACTAAGTGATTCTACGTTTATGCAAAACCTTTGTATGGTGGTTACGGAAGCCATAACGCCTAGCATCAATGCTGTAGTCCAAAACGCGGTCAAAGAGACTATCAACCCTCTTGTAAATCGGTTAAAATCTCAAGCGGACAAAAATGATTTACTTGAAGAACAAAACCAAAATTTAGTTGAAGAAAATGCGGCCCTAGTTGAACAGGTAACTGAAGTTCAGAGCCACTTGGAAGAGCTAGAACAGTATGGGCGCAGGAACTCCTTACGATTCCATAACGTTCCGCTCAAACCTGAAGAATTGCAGCAAACAGATTCTGTTATAGTAACAATAGTGCGCGACAAACTCGGTGTCGAATTTACTGAAAATGACATTGATCGGTCCCATATAATTGGAAAGATCAGCCAAACTACAGGAAAAGCACAGCTTATTTGCCGTTTCAGAAACTGGATAATTAAAAACAGTATATTTACGTACAAGTCCAAACTAGCGCGCAACCAGAATAAAACATTTATTACGGAGGATCTGACCAAATACCGCCAAGGCCTTGTCGCACATCTACTTCAACTTAAAAAAGATAAATCTATAGAAGCTTTTTGGACATCGGATGGACGTATATCTGTCAAGGAAACCCCTAGCAGCCGGAAACAAACCATAAAAACCCAAGAGGACATCGACATTTTGGATCCTAGACACTGAATGGTAAAATATATTGCCTAGACTTTAAAACATTCCACAAATTACAGTGAATCAATCGTATAAATCGAAAAACAGTATAACCATAATTTGTCTGTCTGTACGTCTGTTCGCATTACCAAAGTTATATGTATACGTATAATACAATATGTATATATTTGATAATAGATATGGAGAGATCCATGTGGGTAAGTGAGCGATCCACGTGTGTCACACATACAATATAACATAAACATTGAATTGT
>NW_018408705.1:21208-21481 GCF_002113885.1 Mizuhopecten yessoensis
GTTATATCAATTTATATTACACTGTTAGGCCACACTTGTCGTAGAGCGTTGTGTGCTGCAGTCTCGAAGTCAACGCACACTGTTAACGTTGTTGGGTTGAGAGGTTGGTGGAGGTCGGTCATGTTTTTTTTCAGTAGTGTCAGGAAACGGGTGTAGTAGTGAATAGATGAGTGGGTACATCTTTCTGTCAATCAGTCCGTGGATGGTGTATATCTGATAGAAGAGTTTATGGCATGTGAAGAAAGTTCCATCACAGTAGAGGTTGTCAGCATT
>NW_018408705.1:22959-23152 GCF_002113885.1 Mizuhopecten yessoensis
TAATACATTCTATTAGTTTTTCAAATATCTCTCTTCAGACTTTAATTATCGTTTTGTTATCCTAAACGTGGAATTCTCTTTAACCCCTATACCTATTTTTATAATATTCATTGTGTATATATACGTAAATACCAAATTGTTCTGCTGACCATCCTTCTCATATTGGAGGATCAGTCATTTGTTATGCTCAAAA
>NW_018408705.1:24337-25054 GCF_002113885.1 Mizuhopecten yessoensis
CGCTGATTATGATAAGTTTAATAATATGATTAGGAATTTTCGTGGGGGGAACATTTTGAAAATTGTAATATAGATAAGGCTTGTGCTATTTTCACTTCATCATTTCTCGAGTTTGCTAATCTATGCATACCAAAAAAACAAATAACTGTTCGGAAGAATAATAAACCCTGGTTTAATTCAGAATTACGGAGGGAAATCAGAAAAAGGGATAGGTTACACAAACAAGCACTTAGATGTAATCGTCCATGCGACATTCTGAAATTCAGGCAACAGAGAAACAAAGTAAACAGTATGAAGAAGTATGCTAAAACATCGTTTTTTGAAAATATTAACGGAATTATTGATAACTTTGCCTTGAATGATTCTAAACAATATTGGAAACTTATGCATCGACTTTTTGGTAAAACAGCCAAATCAGAATCAATTCCCTCATTATATGACAGTGATATAGGTGAGTTTGTGTATGCTGTTAAAGTTAAAGCAGATTTACTCAATAAGTTTTTTGTTCCATTGCTAATAATATTAATGAACCCACTATCATCCCAGAATTTCCTTCAAGATGCCCGAATTCAATTGAAAATATTGTCTTCGCTGTAACTGAAATAAAGGATATTCTTTTAACTTAGAAGCTAAACAAAGCTGCAGGAAAAGATCAAATTAGTCATGCAATGTTATGTAAATGCTGGTGTACCACAAGGTTCTGTTTTAGGACCATTT
>NW_018408705.1:25653-89545 GCF_002113885.1 Mizuhopecten yessoensis
ACATACTTTAATTGTTAGGTACATGTATGACATTCATACTATATCTATGCCATTTTAAGTGAAATTCCTTGAACTAGTACTGATATTGGAAATGCATATTTCCATCTGTATACGTATACATTAATGTTAAGTTTTATAAATATGTATATATAATATTTATATCAACTGTTCATGAAATGCTGCCATATATGTATGTTACCATTGTATAATAGTTTATGGAAGAGGACGTTTCTAAGTTGTTTAACTTGTGTCCAATTCCATTTGATTTTTTTCAAATAATATATGTTTAAACTAAAAACACAAAAATTCGGTCAAGTCCACCTATTTACTTTAAAATCGGAAATCGGAAACTTACTATTTTGCATACTAAAATATAAGCTCCGACACCAGTGCAGTTCCCTTAATTATGACCTTTTTAGAGTTAACCTTGTTGAGAGTGCATCTTTTAATTGTGGTCATCCTTGTGAGAATGTCTTTCACTATTTTATTGAATGTCACCTTTTTACAAACGAAAGACGTATTTTGGTTCAAAATTTGATTCATTTGAATGTTGCGTTAAATTTAGAAATTCTTTTGTTTGGCAATTCACAATTTTCCGTGGACCTTAACTCAAACATTTTTAGATCTGTGCAAAACTTCACTGAATCAAGCAAGAGATTTTGAATTTTGTCATTTAAAATGTATATTGGGAGAAGGCGTTGATAAGTTGTTACAACTTGTGCCTATAATCCCTTGTCTAATTTTGGCAATAACTATGTTTAAACTTAACTAAAACCCTCCTATTATATAGCAACACCTGTGTGATATGCAGATGTTCACTAATATCACGGACTCCTAATCTAATTCCGTGCTATTATCTCATTAAATCATTTTGAGTATAGTACTTTAAATTTAGTGCCTGTGATATCTAATTTTACTGGCTGATTATAATGTGCTAGCTTTCTGTGATAGTGTATAGCTTGTTTGTTGTTTTCTGTTTGCTTTTTATCATATTTATCGCAAAAATAGCGCTAATTTTTCTCTGTTTGATATACTATATGCGACGTTACATAAAGTTTCTTATATCTTGTTTGCCTATCAATGAGACAAATAATATTAACATGAACGTAACCGAACGCGTTTTGGAACTCTTTGTTGTGAAAACCAAAGTATTGCTATAACCTTTGACCTAATTATAATCAGAAAAATGATGTCTGCACGTGTACAATGTTAGTTGACGTTACTGTCGCACACGTAAAGTGTTCATGCTGTCATACCCGTGACAGTCTCCTGCCGAACACATAGGACTTGATCGGAGAAATGAAAAGGGCTTAATCAGGAAATGAACGAAGGACCGACTCAATAATTACTATTCTCTAGCTCTCTCTCTGCCCTCGAACTCGACAGCAGGTGATTATAAACTCGTACACATACTGACATAAAACATCATGACGTTAACGTGTACATTCGTACATACTGACATATATCATCACGTGACCAGTTTCTGATCCCTTAAGGCGAAATTGCCAAGTAAACAAATATATACAGACAGCAATGTGCATACTTTGTTTATAAAGACTTTAAGGGCTGTCAGTTACTCCAACAATGTTAGAGGTTTTACACGGCGAAAAACTTTTGACAGGCGCCGTCGCAGTCCGCATAATCATATCCGATTGAAAAAAGGCCGACCAGCGGCCTCTCATGTTATGGGAGTAGGCTGTCAGTATGCAATTCACTTCATTTACTCAACAGTGACATATATTTGATATATATTCAATCACATCACCATCATTGAATATCCCTGCATAATGGTCAGCATTTAGGGTAAAGGCAACAACGAACTGGTTCGCCTGTTGCCGGTAGAATGTGACTGGGTGGAATGCTGTGCTGGCAATGGGTGGGTGCCTTCAGCATGGTATATCTATCAGTGACTGATGTACATGTAGCACTATATATATGTACAAGTCGGCGTCAGATTTTTACTTTCATTATTATAAAGTAATACCACAGACTTAGATAACTAATTCCGTGGTAATATATACCCTGCCATGAATGCATGCATTACTCATAAGGAGGCTTGTCCTTAATGACCATGCAAGCTAATATAATTAGCTGTTGATAGGATGTTAAACCGTACAAAACCAAAACTTTGAATAATGCCATTTTGTGATTAAAGCTTTGATTCCAAAATTTGGCATAGGACATTTACTCAAAGGACAGGTTATATACTGATACTATGCATAGAGTATATCTTTACTTTTTTTGCAAGACAGATATCTTTGATAAACTTACATTAACTTGAAATAAAATGGGTATTTACAGAAAAAAACAACATTATAAGGATATCATACTTTTTGGCATTGTATGTTTCATTATGGATATTCAGTACACCATTGATGGTTGCAAAACAGAATTCTGAGTCTTTAACATACTAACTACTTAAGTTAAAACTTGAGTTGTCTGTGTATACTGACGAATCAAGTCTACTCGACTATCTACGTTACTGCTGATAGTGTGTATTTTAAATTCCACATGCATGATGTTCGAGTATTATAACAATTCTTTATCATCTTAAGATACAGAATGGAGAGCCAAGAGTTTTATCACCGCCTCCCAAAAGTGGTAAGTCTTTTTACCTGTATAGGAAATATGATATTCATTTATGTATGTATGAATGTAAAACCCATTCCATCTTGTCTGTCTTGAAGATCTAGAATGTAGATATCTTATCCAAAGTCAGTGTCAATACTTATGTCTTTTTTAACAGATTCTGTTTTTTAAAATGTTCCAATGAGAATTTATTTCAGTATGATTATTATATTATCTATATCAACTATTACACTGTACCTTGAAATTTTTCATGTAAAAGAAATCATTGATTAATTGTTAGGCCAGCAAAAAATATAGTTTGTTTCTGGTATAACCCTACCTACCTTAATTTTTAAGTGAATACCCTTTACTTTTTTAGTCAGTTTTTAAAGAAGCACTGTTAAAATCAAGCTCACTCTATATAAGCCAAGTAGAACTATTTAAAAAAAAATGTTATATCTACCAACTTAACTCAATTTTGCAAACATGTTACGCCTTACGGGAAACACACCTTTTTTGTTTGGCCTTATTAGTTTTCAATAAGTATCAATGTCAAATTACAAGAACTTACCGCTCTTGAATAAGATGAATGGTATGGAAAAATACAACATAGATGTATTACTTAACGAGGCTTTTTTTTAATTTGGGAAGGGACCTTTTTTGTATAATTTTTGGAAGAAAATAGCAGTATATACCAATTGGAAAGGATCTTTTTAGGAGAAAACCGCAAAGTTTGAGAATTAGGCATAAATATGGAATAAGTTTAAATTTTCATCATCCCAAAAAAGTCTCCAGAAAAAGACATATTACTAAAAAAATTACATTGTCTAATTAACACTGATATTTATAACCATTTAAAAGTAGTGTTATTTTAAGTTCATTGCGGACAGTAGAAAAGTCTTTGATGCAAACAGATTAGTACCATGATTATGGTTTTCAATAAATTGTGCATTAAGTTTTGAGCATACGTTTCTTTAGAAACTTAATAGTTTTTGATAATCTGAAGTAATCAGCAGTCCAAAATTGATTTGTTTAAAAACAGGAACTTCATGCTCATATCAATGGCTCCATCAGTGAGGACACAATAAAAAAACTATTGAAGAAAAAGGGACGAGAGGAGGAGGGTGCAAATGTGCGATTTAACAAGGAACAGACAGAACCACTGGAGGAGTAAGTGGATTAATTTCTTTCAATGAAATTGATTAGAGGCATTACTTTCTGAGGGGAGTAACTTCTACATACATTGTAGAAATAGTACTGCTTGATTTTATTAAAGAAAGGTTTGTTTTTAGTAGTAAATGTGCATGTTTGAAATAGGAATTAAACTACAATAATATTTTTTGAAAGGTAAAAAGAAATCACAAACCATAGGTGCTTGTATCTACCGCCTTGAATTAAAATCCAAAATCTGTGACGTACACACAATACAACTGTGTGTACATTGTAGGCATTAGAAATACCAGATACAAACACCTATGCACAAAATGAGAGCTGTTTAAGTTTGTTACAATAACATTTAAGCTGCTTACGTGGTTGTTTTTGTTTGTTATTTTTTTTATTTCTATGTCGATTTTTTTTCCAGTTCTTTCAAAAGATTGAAGTTGATGCAGACATTATCAAACTGTGCAGAAGACATTTATATTGTAAGTAATACAAACCTTCCTTATCTGGACTGTGCTGGTTTGATGTTACATTTCATCTTTTATTTAATTCATAATTATTTATGTACATTATGACTGATGTTTTGTTCCAAGCTGTTCATGTGACAGACTTATATAAGTGGCAGTCTAATTACTGTTTGCTGATTGCCTGATAAAAATGTATTAATAATTAAAGAAAATACTGTCTAAACTAACATAATGGAGAAAAATGTTTATGTAAGTAGAGTTTAAGCCCAAAAAGATGAGTCCTGGAGGAAAATTCTGCTTTGCATATTAATTAAGTTGCTTAAAACAGAGATAGTCTGACCCATTTTCTACTGTACACTGACCTTGGACAGTTATTTCCCTGTTATGTTTGTGTACTTCTACATTTAAACAAAAACAATCATAAGTTTCTGTGATAAAGCAAATTAGGGTAAATTCATTTATTTTGTATAAAGACAAAGTTTTAAAAAAAAATAGAAATGTGCGCAATTTGACATTGAATTTATTTGGGTAATGTTTGTACAGATAACTTGTGATGTGATTCAAGAATTTGCCTCCGATAATGTAAAATATCTTGAGCTGAGGAGCACTCCAAGGGAGATAACTGCTACAGGCCTGACTCGAGAGTTATATGTGGAGGCTGTGTTGAAGGCCATAAAAGACTCGGCTCACCTGGACATAATTGTCCGTTTCCTCCTCTCAATCGACCGACGACTTGGTGTGGATGTTGCACGAACAACTATGGAACTGGCAGAGCGGTACCAGGACATCAGCAATGGAGTGGTTATGGGGCTCGACTTCAGTGGAGATCCAAAGGTAAAATTTCTAATAAAAAAATTCTTTCGAAAAAACAGTTAAATAGGCCCAAAGGTAAAATATATTTTCTGGGTCTGACCTGTGCAAGATGAAGGTGACTTAACATATCTACCCTGTAGTAGATTTAGGGTCTAAAAGGAAAGTTTGTTGTTATAAACATTTGAAATCAGGGAATTCTTCATTTTCATTTCAATTTTCATTTGTTTTTATAACAATTGATCATTAGATTAAAGTTGGTGACTGTTTCACGATCTCAGCACAGGGTCACGTTACAATCACACATATGCTATACTGATATTGGTCACAACACACATAAACATACATATATATATACACGTGTATGTTTATTTGTGTTGTTACCCATATCAGTATAGCATATGTGTGATTGTAACGTGACCCTGTGCTCTCAGGGTATGTATTGGGTAAAAATTACCTATCTAGTCATGAATTCCACATATTTTTTAGCTTTGAAGCTGAATATTTTTAAACTGTATTGTTTGGTTTTATATGCCTCCCTTGAATACCTATGATATTGCATTTAATATATTAGAATATTATTGTGTGTATATTATACATTACCTGTATATGGCATCAGTGTAATATATCCCTCACCACCAATTGCCCAAAAATGTAAAGGTTAAGAGAGACACAATGAGAAAAAATTAAAAAAAAAAAGGTCTTACTTAAGGAATGATTTTTATTTTTTCAACATTTATGAGGTCATAACAACAATGGGTTTATGGACATATTGAATGAATCGCGCTAGCGATTCATGTAAAATATGTCCAAAAACCCATTGTTGTTATGACCTCATAAATGTTGAAAAAATAAATATCATTCCTTATATTTACATTGACGAATCCTTTCAGTGGATCGATATAACAACGAATAAAACAAATAAACAGGGTTTGTTCCTGCTTATACACGGGTGCAACGCAGTGGCGAGAACAGTGTTTTTTCGCGGGGAAATGTGACACTATCGTGAGAGATCTTAGCAACCGTCAACAACAATAACACAACAAAATGTAGTTCCATATTCAATGTTTATTTGTAGCACAGGACACGTGAATACGTGGATATTTCACAAAGCACAGTTCAATAATATTTTAAGATGTAAGAATTAAGCATCTAGGTCGGTCGTTCCGAGTGAGTAGTTTTTGTAGTGTATTACTACGCAGTGTGATCAGGTTACTATCAGTTCCCACGTGCTGAGATTCTATGAACACCTGTGTTATGCATTTATGAATGTAATTTTTGTCAATGGGTCTAAGCATACAGAATGTAAATATATATAAATACAAACTTATTACAGTTTTCTGCATAATTTTTTGTAAGTATGTTGAGATTTAGAATACATATAATATTTAAATATAATGTCAATCACAGTTAATTGCAGCTTTGAACATTAGGAGTATATTGCATTTTGAAGGTTTGGATTGATATTTTTACAGTGTTTGATATTTTTTGGCTTGTTAAAACTTTTATCTGATTATGTACATGTATATAGCATGAACAATATTCGTAAGCTTGTCTCGATAAATTTTAGTAACTGGTCACAAGAAAATAACATCAAACCAAGTTATAATACTGGTTAATCCAAGAATTCGGTTATCAACAATAAATATAAACAAACACAAACGGTCTATGTTTTAGTTTACCAAACATTATGTTCAAGACACTTCACTCAAAATTAATGTATTGTACATAAAGATATGTGTTGATTAGCAGGATTGTTTATTTACGTAGGCCAAATTTTCAACACCTGTGTCATCGATTTGTGGTCTTCCGCCCATGTTACTGGGTGGCAACTTGTTGACGACTCTAATAATTAATTAGCCAAAATAATTAATTAGCCAAAATGTATCTTGTTTAGCAGTAAACAACATTGCAGAATTAATTACCCCACAAGTGCCTCTTACAGGATGCAATGGTGGAGAGTTTATATACATATAACTAAAACAGACAAATTCCTTTGTCTGTGCTTTTGTTATTACTTCTTTGCTTATATATATCTATTTAAGTAATACTTATCCAACAGTCATTTGTTTGTTCGGATCAAGTCACAGTGTCAGATATAGTACATACGTTGACTTGAGATAGCAGAGTTATTATCAAGTATTGAATTCTTCTTTTTTTAGGTTATCAGTAGTCCTTCAATGATCTGAAGATCATTTACTGCGCAGCGTGGCCTATGTATAGGATAAATCTCGAGCAAACGTTGGTTAAGTGATTTGGAAGCACAGCCTGTCGAGGGCCGATAGGCCCGAGACAGGGTGCTTCCAATCACTTAACCAACGTTTGCGAGCGATTTATCCTACTTAAAAACTTTCATATCCCAATTGGACCCCTAAACCTGGTATAGGTGGACAGTTGGATAAACAGTGAATGGAGTTGTTTACCTGTGTTGTTCACACCTGTAAAATGCACTCACTGACACAAACACATATAACCCCAAGGCATTAATAAATGCTGATGGTATCAAAATGCGATCCAAATGGAATTGATATGAGCTGAGGTGTTCCGAGTACAAAGGTACCTGTCAGATATTTCCAAGGTCATTTCTGTTGCCAAGATGTCCAGTTCAGCTGACAATGTTTTTATTACGCAATCAACATTTACTAGTAAACGACCAGAATCCGATAGAGATACAGACGGAATGTTAAGCGATGTGCTTGATATGGAGCTCAACAAAGAGAACGTACCGGATTTCAATATGAACTACACATTTAACACTGTAAGACAGGAAGAGTTTAGTGACATTTCCGACACGGAACTGCAAACTCACCGGTGCGGAACAGGAGCAAGTAGCCTGTTCTGTTATAACACAAGGCACGAAACGGAAAACGTCTGGTCACAGTGAGGACACAGGTATCGGTGGCAACAGCAATTTGTGCATCAAAATTCGTAAAGGGGATGTGTTGGTGGAAATCCCTGTTTGAATATATATACTGTGAAATACGTAAAGCGGATGTGTTTGTGAAAACTTGAAACTTCGGCTAAGTGCATTGTACGTGTATATATTACAACGGCTGACTACCGTGTACCACCAGGTATTAAAGTTGGAATTAAAATTACATTTACTATCTTTCATATTTATTTGTTATCGTTTTCTTTGTTTATCTGTGTTTGTGTCTACAAACCCTATTCAACAGATGGGCATTCTGGGTGCGTTTGACATGACCCTGTGTGACCTGTTGGATAAGTGGAGATCCATTCATTAAATATCCAACCGCTAGCCGATAGTATGAATAGGTCACTACTTATCCAGCAGTCACTCAACATATCCAACGCCTAGCCGTTGGATAGTATGAATAGGTCACTACTTATCCAGCAGTCACTCAACTTATCCAACGCCTAGCGGTTGAATAGATGAAATAGTCAGTTTGTAAACACAATAGGTGATGTAATCGAAAGTTTTTAAATATATATTTACAATAATACAAAAATAATGAAAATGAATGAATTTGGAGTGCATAAATATTAAATTGTGATTAAAACTATGTACATAGGCTTATAATGAATTAAATGAATTTGTGCAGAACAGCTGGTGTGAGCTCTGAAAGTGTCGACTGTTGTGACAGTGACTGTATGGGATGGTACATAATACATTCCATTGAGTTATGGTATAAGGAAAAAATAAAAATTTATATGAATCTTTTTTGGTTGAAATGTGTCTGAAAGTGACATTATGATTTATGCGGGTTTTACTGTCTGATGGTATGAGTATAGCAGATGGGATTGCTACGGTTTGATGGACTATTTTGTAGAACATTATTAATATTGTGCGTATAGTCTTCTTTCTTGTAGTGTTGGCCAGTTTAATGAATTTATCATATCTGTAGGACTACTGATGTTATGGTACCTGTTACAGACATATCTGGCAGCTCGTCGTTGGACCGTCTCAATTTTAGAAGTTTGTTCAACTGCGTGAGGGTCCCATACTGTACATGAATATTCAAGTTTTGGTCGAACTAGCGCCAGATATGCCTGAGTCTTGATGTTCTGACATGATGTTTTTAAATTCCTTAAGATTTGTTGCCATTAGCTATGATGTTGTCTGTATGTTTTGACCATTTTAAGTTTGCTTGTAGTGTAATGCCCAGATACTTAGCTGAAAAGACCAGTTCAAGTTTGTGATTGTGGAGGATATAGTCATGTTTAAACTGGTTTTTTCTTTTGTGAGACTGTAAGTAATGTGCATTTGTCTGGATGGAAAGCCATCAACCAGTCCCGCTCCCACCTAGCAGCTGCATCTAAATCCAACTGTAGTGCATCACAGTCACTTTGGGTTTTGATGGTTTTGTAGATGATACTGTCATCGGCAAACAGTCTGAGCTTACTGGATGATAAGTATTCTGGTAGATCATTAATGTATACCAAGAATAATACTGGGCCCATGCAGAACTATGACTTGAGGGACACCTGAGGTGACTGGAGCCCGGTCAGATGACTCTCCATCCAGGATAACTGTTTGTGTTCTGTTACTTAAGAAGGCGGAGACCCAGTTTAGTGTTTCGTTTTAGATACCGTAGTAGTTTAATTTATAGAGCAACTTTTATGAGGAACTTTGTCAAAGGCTTTGGCAAAGTCAAACTTAATTAAGTCTGTTTGTGTGTTGCTGTTATTATTTGCGGCGAGGTCTTGAATGAATGAAATTAGTTGCGTTTCACAGGATCTAGACTGACGGAAGCCATGAATTAGATTATGGCTGGCGTAAACATACTTATGATGATGGCAAAACTCAAGGATTTAGATTGTTATATATTACAATTTTACTCATAATTCTCTCTCTTAATATCTCATCTGTAAATAAACAAAATGAAGGGTGTGTACCAATGGATTGTTTTTGTAAAATGAGTACAAAGCATTATAAGCTTTGGCTGACTAAATTATGACTATATGTTACTAAGGATTAGACAATTCATGTAATATACGGTTATATGTCAGCTCACAAATTACATATTTCTATTTTTTTCTTTGATCAGGAAAATATATACAGTACATATGTTGCTTGTAATTATATGTATAAAATCATTGCTGCATCTATTTAAAATGTATTAAAAGAAAAATGTGTTAATGGGTTTTGGGTAAGTTAACTAACTATACTTATAAGGAACTCTAACGTGTAATAATTACACACATTTTTCCAGACAACAGCTGTAGTTATACCTCTATCCTGAATTACACTTACTGTATATACACAAGTTTGATACGTGTGGGTATCCACTCTGGGAGAGTATTTGAATGAAGCAGCTTTCGAAATACTCAAATTAGCAAGTCATAAAACTGTCTTGAGAGACTATCAGTCTGTAGGGAATCATGAACCTGTCTAGAAAGACCACAGTCTGTAGTCAGTAATGAAACTGCATAGAAAGACCATATGCAGTAGGTATGAACCTGTCTAGACAGACCATCAGTGTGTAATGAAACTGACTTGAGATACCAGTCTGAGTGAGTCATTGACCTGTCTAAAGAGACTGGAAATCTTTGATGAGATCTGTACCTGACTAGATACATTTAGACTACCAGTGTTATGTGAATTGAACCTGTCTGAAGAGACCACCAATCATTTGTGCAATAGGAACTGGTATAAAGATACCTACAATCTCGAGTAATATGTGAACCTGTCAAGAGAAACTTTTCTCCCTTACTTGCTTGTGGAAGACAGGAATTGACCTGTGAAGAGATAAACCCGTCTTTCCCAAGGCTACATGTGCTATGACGTCATGACGCTATGATGTCACTCCGACACTGATTAACTGATGAAAGGAAATATTGCTGCCAGGCAAGTCCACCAAATCACTTCAACGTTTGAAATAGTTACGTTGTTTTGGCTGTGAAATTTTCATTAATTTTGTACTTATCCCCTTGCAACGAAATTTCGACAGGATATAGGATTCCACCCCTGTTACACTCTATGTCATCGCATTATTGACTTCATCCTCAAGGACATTTTATGAAACTTCATACAAGTGTTTGGTATGACAAAACCTTGAACCAGTTCGCATTTCAGGTTTCTATGTGAAGGTCAAGGTCACTGCTACTATTTTTAGAGAAAAAAATTGTCATCACTCTATTGACTTCATTCCTCAAGGGAATTTCATGAAACTTCATGCCAGTGTGTAATATGACAATACCTTGAACAAGTTCGTGTTTGGGTTTCAACGTTGAAGGTCAAGGTCACTGTTCCTACTTTTAGAAAAACTTTGTCATCGGTCTACCCATTTCTTTCCTCAATTGAATTTCATGAAACTTCATACAAGTGTTTGGTATGGCAAAATCTTTAACAAGTTCGTGTTTCAGGTTACTACGTTAAAGGTCAAGGTCACTTTTACTATTTTCAGAAAAACATCGCTCTAGCAAATTCATTTCCTTTTACATATGTCACAATGTGTGAATGCGACGGGATTTGTATCACTTGTGATGCCTTGGTTTAAGATATATATACAAGAATTGTTAGATTATTAAATAAGTATATTGTAAACGTTGTGCTTTAAATGAATTTCTGATTTTATGTTATGGGTTTATCACCCCTACATAACATAATTGTATTCATGCGCATCATGACAGGTACATGTACTAGCCTCGTCTGTCAATACACCTGTAATGTGATGGGTGTATTGACAGACGAGGCTAGTACCAGCTGTGGCATCATGGAATACAAGCATATGAAGATCACAGAGTATTGACACTGGCATGTTTATTTCGAGTATGGGAGAAAAAGAATCAAACATGATAGAAACATCTCGGGTAAGAGTTTGGCTGTCCAGCTCTTTTTTCATAATCTTACATCACCAATGATATCTTTTAAGGAAGTGCTTTTTTAGGCTTCTTAATTATGAAAATCATTAGGAGATGATTTTAGTTCCTGAAACAGGACTGTTTGTTGAGATGTTCTTTCCTGGTCTAATTGATGTATGGATATCGTTGATGCTAATAATTGACAGAACTTTATCTCGATATATTTGTTCTGTGTTCTGTCCAGTTGTATCTTATCTAAATTGACTAAGTCTACCAGTCTTAATATATCCATCCAGATAATTTTGTTAATTTTTCCCAGCGTATGAAACCATGTATACAGCCTTCTTTACTAGTCCTAAGGTTAATATATAACCATGTTAACTAGTGAAATGTAACTCCATGTTTATTAGCCTTAACCCATTCACCCCTTCAATTTTAAACTGTACCTGGCCAGTCTTCGATTTGACTTTAGGGGTGTATGGGTTAATGTTGTCATACTGCCATGTTAACTAGTCCCACCTTTACTTTGTAACTACATGTATCATGTTTATCAGTCCTAGCATTACATACATGTGTGCTTACAACCATATACATTAGGCCTACCATAATCATACTGCAATGTTAGCTAAACAGTCCAAACGTTACATTATAGCTATATGTATGTTTTATAGTCCTATTCTTACCATACAGCCATGTACATTAGTCCTAATTCAGCTCTAAATGAATATTGCAGCCATGCAGGTATAGAAATCTTAATTAAAAATAAATAATTATACATTGATGTTCATTTGTCCTAATTCATTATTAAACAATGTTCCTAAAGAAAAAGAAAAGAAAATACTTCTATGGAGTTAGGTAGTCTATTCAATGATATAATGATGAATTGAAAAAGATGCAAACTAATCAAAATTTCCCTCTCCCCCCCCNCTCCCCATTTACTGATATGTCACGTTATATCAGTAAACGGGAGCGATGTTAAGATATGATTTTAATTATATTGCATCATTACAAACTCAGATGGTAAAACAGTAAAACATTCTAATGGTTGGTTTGTATTTAATGTTTTGATATAATGTTGTCTTTCAAGTGCAGTAAAAGACCTCTCCTTTAGCACCTGTTTCCTCATTTAGACATTAAGTGTACCGTGTAGAAATGTGTTATCAGCGGCCAAATCTTAACAGTTACAGCTACAACTGGACATGTAAAGGACCTGGGCCCGTATTCATAAAACCATTCTTGTCCTCAAGCATGGATTTTGTGCTCAAACTGACTTTCTTATAACTCACTTAAATCATGTAAAACAATCAAAAAGTCAAATGTATACATTATAAAACAGTATTTGGCTTAATGTCTATTTTTTTTCTAAATCATTGGCAAAATAAATTCTCATTGCTAATTCATAAACAGAACAAGAAGTTAATTAGGCTTGAGCACAAAATCCATGCTTGAGGACAAGAATGGTTTCATGAATACGGGCTCTGCATTCTACAAAGTGTCAAAATCTCCTTTCAAATGTACTAGCCTGATCAGCTAGAGGGAGTTTCCCTTTATTTCAGCAGAAGGGCTAGTGCACACATGTCCAACTAGAAACATTGGGGTTTGGGATTCGATCCCAAACACACATTCATTTTTCATTTTTTCCTTCCTCTTCCACAAAAATTGGTAGGATAGACTTAATGGGTAATATCAACTGTTAAGTTTTCTTTTTTGTTTTTCTTTTATTTATTTGTATTAAAATACCATAATAAATAAGACCCTTGATTTCACTCCTTCACCCTTGTTTTGGCAGGTCATGACCTAGTATTTTGTTCTGAGAGAATGGCAACTTTGCATTGCAACATCATTCCATTTTATATATGCAGTACAGATAGTTTGTAGCGTTCACTAGAATGTCGTCCTGCTTTAAGAACACTTTACCACTGTAATCAACTTATTTTACAATCATTTAATACTTGGTTGTACGTTTTGAGAATAAATATTTTTAAAAAAAATATGTGTTGCACCTGCCATTCACCTTGAATTCTGTCGTAGGAATTTCCCCCATGATAATTAATGATAGCTTTGATGTAAATATACTTACAGTATTCCGTATGTTACTTTTTAACAGGTGGGCGATGCCAGGGACTATCTGCCTTTGTTTATAGAGGCCCACAATAGGGGGCTGAAGCTTACCTTACATTTGGCAGAGGTAATCCACTTAACATATCCCTAAGGACCCTTATGATTTGTTCTATTGTTAATTGTATGCTATATGAGATAAACGTACTTGTAAGAGGGTATACAGAGCTACAGCCAAGTTCTAACATGGAAATATTTCATAAAGTTGGCAACATTTCACGAATGTTCCTTAAGAACATTTCTTTACTTCAGTTTTTCATAAGAAAGCATTTCATGAGTTAAGTATGAATGTTAAGGTAGGAGGACTTCCTTAACTTCAGTAACCCCATAGTCAAGTCTCAGTTAAGTATGAATGTTAAGGTTGGAGGACTTCCTTAACTTCAGTAACCCCCTAGTCAAGTCTCAGTTAAGTATGAATGTTAAGTTTGGAGGACTTCCTTAACTTCAGTAACCCCAAAGTCAAGTCTCAGTTAAGTATGAATGTAAAGGTTGGAGGACTTCCTTAACTTCAGTAACCCCATAGTCAAGTCTCAGTTAAGTATGAATGTTAAGGTTGGAGGACTTCCTTAACTTCAGTAACCCCATAGTCAAGTCTCAGTTAAGTATGAATGTTAAGGTTGGAGGACTTCCTTAACTTCAGTAACCCCATAGTCAAGTCTCAGTTAAGTATGAATGTTAAGGTTGGAGGACTTCCTTAACTTCAGTAACCCCATAGTCAAGTCTCAGTTAAGTATGAATGTTAAGGTTGGAGGACTTCCTTAACTTCAGTAACCCCATAGTCAAGTCTCAGTTAAGTATGAATGTTAAGGTTGGAGGACTTCCTTAACTTCAGTAACCCCATAGTCAAGTCTCAGTTAAGTATGAATGTTAAGGTTGGAGGACTTCCTTAACTTCAGTAACCCCATAGTCAAGTCTCAGTTAAGTATGAATGTTAAGGTTGGAGGACTTCCTTAACTTCAGTAACCCCATAGTCAAGTCTCAGTTAAGTATGAATGTTAAGGTTGGAGGACTTCCTTAACTTCAGTAACCCCATAGTCAAGTCTCAGTTAAGTATGAATGTTAAGGTTGGAGGACTTCCTTAACTTCAGTAACCCCATAGTCAAGTCTCAGTTAAGTATGAATGTTAAGGTTGGAGGACTTCCTTAACTTCAGTAACCCCATAGTCAAGTCTCAGTTAAGTATGAATGTTAAGGTTGGAGGACTTCCTTAACTTCAGTAACCCCATAGTCAAGTCTCAGTTAAGTATGAATGTTAAGGTTGGAGGACTTCCTTAACTTCAGTAACCCCATAGTCAAGTCTCAGTTAAGTATGAATGTTAAGGTTGGAGGACTTCCTTAACTTCAGTAACCCCATAGTCAAGTCTCAGTTAAGTATGAATGTTAAGGTTGGAGGACTTCCTTAACTTCAGTAACCCCAATGTCAAGTCTCAGTTAAGTATGAATGTTAAGGTTGGAGGACTTCCTTAACTTCAGTAACCCCAAAGTCAAGTCCATTACTTAAATCAAGGATCAGTCATTGGGGCCTGAAAAACAATTTGTTTCACAAAGAAAAACTTGTGTCCTATTGCTGTTGTGTTTTGACTTTGAATTTCAGACTGTTGTTTTTGTAGTGATGCCATGGTGTACTAGCACGTATTAGCTTTAGGAAATCATTTGTCATACATCAACATATAGCATATAGACCAGGTACCTTTTTACAAATTGTTGAAATATAGGAATGAAATACTATTTAGAAACAAATACTAGTTAGAATTTAAAAGCTAATGTGAAAAAACGAATAAGCCATTCCTTAAGAATAGACAAGATTTTTATTAGTGGCAGAAATATGTATGGTTTATTGTTAGATATAAATATACATATTCATGCTTTTGAGAAAATATTTGTCGTGGTTAAATAAATTTGTAGGTCATGACACATGTTTCTGTAGTTTTACATTAACTTTAAATATACATATTTTTCAATATACTGAAAAAATAGTTAATATAAGAAACTTGTTCCTTCTTGTTAAATATAGGTGCCTGCCCCTGAAGAAACGAAAGATATACTGAAGGAGTTAGGGACAAGGACAGGTCGGATTGGGCATGGGACATGTCTACAGACAGAGTGTGGAGGCAATCAGACCCTTGTCGACCTAGTGCTGCAGCACAGGATACCCCTAGGTCAGTAATAAAAACAAGTAATAAAGGGCTACACTAGGTCAGTAATAATACAGGGTAACACATGGTTACACTAGGTCAGTAATAATACTTGGTAACACATGGTTACAATAGGTCAGTAATAATACAGGGTAACACTAGGTTAGTTATAATACAGGGTTACCCTAGGTCAGTAATAATACAGGGTAACACTAGGTCAGTAATAATACAAGTAATACAGGGTTACACTGGGTCAGTAATAATACAGGGTAACACATGGTTACACTGGGTCAGTAATAATACAGGGTGACACTAGGTTAGTTATAATACAGGGTTACCCTAGGTCAGTAATAATACAGGGTAACACTAGGTCAGTAATAATACAAGTAATACAGGGTTACACTGGGTCAGTAATAATACAGGGTAACACATGGTCACACTTGGTCAGTAATAACACATGGTTACACTAGGTCGGTAATAATACAGGGTATCACTAGGTCAGTAATGATACAGGGTATCGCTAGGTCAGTAATGATACAGGGTAACACTAGGTCAGTAATAATACAAGTAATACAGGGTTACACTGGGTCAGTAATAATACAGGGTAACACATGGTCACACTCGGTCAGTAATAACACATGGTTACACTAGGTCGATAATAATACAGGGTATCACTAGGTCAGTAATAATACTGGGTATCACTAGGTCAGTAATAATACAGGGTAACACTAGGTCAGTAATAATACAGGGTAACACTAGGTCAGTAATGATACAGGGTATCACTAGGTCAGTAATGATACAGGGTATCGCTAGGACAGTAATGATACAGGGTTACACTAGGTCAGTAATAATAAAGGGTTACACTAAGTCAGTTATAATACAGGGTTACACTAGGTCAGTAATGATACAGGGTAACACTAGGTCAGTAATAATACAGGGTTACCCTAGGTCAGTAATAATACAGGGTATAACTAGGTCAGTAATAATACAGGGTATCACTAAGTCAGTAATGATACAGGGTATCACTAGGTCAGTAATAATACATGGTATCACTAGGTCAGTAATAATACAGGGTTACACTAGGTCAGTAATAATACATGGTATCACTAGGTCAGTAATAATACATGGTATCACTAAGTCAGTAATGATACAGGGTAACCCTAGGTCAGTAATAATACAAGTAATACAGGGTTACTCTGGGTCAGTAATAATACAGGGTAACACATGGTCGCACTTGGTCAGTAATAACACATGGTTACACTAGGTCGGTAATAATACAGGGGATCACTAGGTCAGTAATGATACAGGGTATCGCTATGTCAGTAATGATACAGGGTTACACTAGGTCAGTAATAATACATCGTATCACTAAGTCAGTAATGATACAGGGTATCTCTAGGTCAGTAATAATACAGGGTATCCCTAGGTAAGTAATAATTCAGGGTATCACCAAGTCAGTAATGATACAGGGGAACCCTAGGTCAGTAATAATACAGGGTATCATAACACATGGTTACACTAGGTCGGTAATAATACAGGGGATCACTAGGTCAGTAATGATACAGGGTATCGCTAGGTCAGTAATGATACAGGGTAACACTAGGTCAGTAATAATACAGGGTAGTATCACTAGGTCAGTAATGATACAGGGTTACACTAGGTCAGTTATAATACAGGGTATCACTAGGTCAGTAATGATACAGGGTATCACTAGGTCAGTAATAATACATGGTATCACTAAGTCAGTAATGATACAGGGTATCACTAGGTCAGTAATAATACAGGGTAACACTAGGTCAGTAATGATACAGGGTATCACTAAGTCAGTAATGATACAGGGTTACCCTAGGTCAGTAATGATACAGGGTTACCCTAGGTCAGTAATAATACAGGGTATCACTAGGTCAGTAATAATACAGGGTATCACTAGGGCAGTAATGATACAGGGTTACACTAGGTCAGTAATAATACAGGGTATCATTAAGTCAGTAATGATACAGGGGAACCCTAGGTCAGTAATAATACAGGGTATCACTAGGTCAGTAATGATACAGGGTATCACTAGGTCAGTAATAATACATGGTATCACTAAGTCAGTAATGATACAGGGTATCACTAGGTCAGTAATAATACAGGGTAACACTAGGTCAGTAATGATACAGGGTATCACTAAGTCAGTAATGATACAGGGTTACCCTAGGTCAGTAATGATACAGGGTTACCCTAGGTCAGTAATAATACAGGGTATCACTAGGTCAGTAATAATACAGGGTATCACTAGGGCAGTAATGATACAGGGTTACACTAGGTCAGTAATAATACAGGGTATCATTAAGTCAGTAATGATACAGGGGAACCCTAGGTCAGTAATAATACAGGGTATCACTAGGTCAGTAATGATACAGGGTATCACTAGGTCAGTAATAATACATGGTATCACTAAGTCAGTAATGATACAGGGTATCACTAGGTCAGTAATAATACAGGGTAACACTAGGTCAGTAATGATACAGGGTATCACTAAGTCAGTAATGATACAGGGTTACCCTAGGTCAGTAATGATACAGGGTTACCCTAGGTCAGTAATAATACAGGGTATCACTAGGTCAGTAATAATACAGGGTATCACTAGGGCAGTAATGATACAGGGTTACACTAGGTCAGTAATAATACAGGGTATCATTAAGTCAGTAATGATACAGGGGAACCCTAGGTCAGTAATAATACAGGGTATCACTAGGTCAGTAATGATACAGGGTATCACTAGGTCAGTAATAATACATGGTATCACTAAGTCAGTAATGATACAGGGTATCACTAGGTCAGTAATAATACAGGGTAACACTAGGTCAGTAATGATACAGGGGAACCCTAGGTCAGTAATAATACAGGGTATCACTAGGTCAGTAATGATACAGGGTATCACTAGGTCAGTAATAATACATGGTATCACTAAGTCAGTAATGATACAGGGTATCACTAGGTCAGTAATAATACAGGGTAACACTAGGTCAGTAATGATACAGGGTATCACTAAGTCAGTAATGATACAGGGTTACCCTAGGTCAGTAATGATACAGGGTTACCCTAGGTCAGTAATAATACAGGGTATCACTAGGTCAGTAATAATACAGGGTATCACTAGGGCAGTAATGATACAGGGTTACACTAGGTCAGTAATAATACAGGGTATCATTAAGTCAGTAATGATACAGGGGAACCCTAGGTCAGTAATAATACAGGGTATCACTAGGTCAGTAATGATACAGGGTATCACTAGGTCAGTAATAATACATGGTATCACTAAGTCAGTAATGATACAGGGTATCACTAGGTCAGTAATAATACAGGGTAACACTAGGTCAGTAATGATACAGGGTATCACTAAGTCAGTAATGATACAGGGTTACCCTAGGTCAGTAATGATACAGGGTTACCCTAGGTCAGTAATAATACAGGGTATCACTAGGTCAGTAATAATACAGGGTATCACTAGGGCAGTAATGATACAGGGTTACACTAGGTCAGTAATAATACAGGGTATCATTAAGTCAGTAATGATACAGGGGAACCCGAGGTCAGTAATAATACAGGGTATCACTAGGTCAGTAATAATACAGGGTATCACTAAGTCAGTAATGATACAGGGTTACACTAGGTCAGTAATAATACAGGGTAACACTAGGTCAGTAATAATACAGGGTATCACTAAGTCAGTCATGATACAGGGTTACCCTAGGTCAGTAATAATACAGGGTATCACTAGGTCAGTAATCATACAGGGTTACTCTAGGTCAGTAATAATACAGGGTATCACTAAGTCAGTAATGATACAGGGTTACCCTAGGTCAGTAATGATACAGGGTTACCCTAGGTCAGTAATAATACAGGGTATCACTAGGTCAGTAATCATACCGGGTTACTCTAGGTCAGTAATAATACAGGGTATCACTAAGTCAGTAATGATACAGGGTTACCCTAGGTCAGTAATGATACAGGGTTACCCTAGGTCAGTAATAATACAGGGTATCACTAGGTCAGTAATAATACAGGGTATCACTAGGGCAGTAATGATACAGGGTTACACTAGGTCAGTAATAATACAGGGTATCACTAAGTCAGTAATGATACAGGGGAACCCGAGGTCAGTAATAATACAGGGTATCACTAGGTCAGTAATGATACAGGGTATCACTAAGTCAGTAATGATACTGGGTTACACTAGGTCAGTAATAATACATGGAATCACTAATTCAGTAATGATACAGGGTATCACTAGGTCAGTAATGATACAGGGTTACACTAGGTCAGTGATAATACAAGGTATCACTAGGTCAGTAATAATACAGGGTAACACTAGGTCAGTAATAATACAGGATATCACTAGGTCAGTAATGATACAGGGTTACACTAGGTCAGTAATAATACATGGTATCACTAAGTCAGTAATGATACAGGGTATCACTAGGTCAGTAATAATACAGGGTAACACTAGGTCAGTAATAATACAGGGTATCACTAGGTCAGTAGTGATACAGGGTTACCCTAGGTCAGTAATGATAGAGGGTTACCCTATGTCAGTAATAATACAGGGTATCACTAGGTCAGTAATAATACATGGTATCACTAGGTCAGTAATAATACAGGGTTACACTAGGTCAGTAATAATACAGGGTAACTCTAGGTCAGTAATAATACAGGGTAACACTAGGTCAGTTATAATACAGGGTAACCTTAGGTCAGTAGTAATAAAGGTAAACAGACACCTGTATAGCTTAAAATATATGAATATTAATAAATACACAATGTCTTTCCTATTGCTGTCGTGTTTTGACTTTTAATTTCAGACTATTGTTTTTGTAGTGATGCCATGGTGTACTAGCACGTTTTAGCTTTAGGAAATCATTTGTCATACATCAACATGGAGCACAGACCACCTTTTTTTTGTTACAAGGTTTATAAACAGATCATTTATACCACTTGAGGATTCTCAGCTACTCTCAGCCACCTTTTTGCACCCGAAATTTGAACATCATTCTTATATTGAATTTCCTAATTAATGAATTTCTGTGCAACATTCTCAATCAGTTTCAGAGAGTTCCACAGCCCTCGTTGTGGCAGTATGCCTTCTCCTTCATGTATACTGAGTAACTAGATGTCTTTCAGGTTGAGGCAAGGAATTTAAATATGTCAAGCAGCAAGGACACTAGCAAATTGGTCTTGATCAAACTAATATAATAAATTTATTTCAAGTTGATGGCCATAATCGTGTTAATTATATTTGTGACAATTTTAGAATAATATAGTTCCTCAGCCCTCGTGGCATTACTTCCTTCCGTGTGGATATTGAGAAACTTTTACCTCCGTTTTTTTTTCATCTATGAAATTTATGCATTACAAGGTCCTCGTCCAACGCTGCTTGATTTTCATCTATCGGATACTACAGAGCAATTCTCTACCCTGGTTAGCCTCCGCTGACCATCTATTTCAAATTAATGTACACAATATTTATAGATCAAGAGCAGCTGAGATAATCTTCAAGCAAAGTAGAGATAGTGTTTTAGATTGTAATGTGTATGTATATGTTGTTTTGTATCTACTGTCTTATTATCTCCTCGCAGCAAAAGTTCAAGTGATATATATAGGATTCTGCCCGTACGTACATTGTATGTTCGTATGATACACTCTTTGTCATCACTATACCGACTTCATTCCTCAAAGGAATTTCATGAAACTTCATACAAGAGTTGGTATTTGGCAATGCCTTCAACAAGTTCTTGTTTTGGGTTTCTACGTTTAAGGTCAAGATCACTGTTACTATTTTTAGAAAAATCTTTCACACCACTCTTGCAACTTCATTTCCTCTTACATAGGTCACAATTTGTGAATGCGAAAGGATTTGTATCACTTGTGATGCCTTGTTATTATTATTGGTATACATACTGAATAATGATAAGCTTTTCAGATGAAGATATGTTCAAGGTTTTGACAGTAGCTGACATTGTCTGTAGTTGTATACTTTCTTTGTGTAGACTATTTCAAATATCAGTGCAGTTTCGTGTACTTACTATAGATTTTTTAACCAAACAGTAAAAAAGCACAACGCACAACACTGCAAACAATTCATTTAAATGTTGAGGCGTCACATCCCTCGTTTTCTCAGCACCCACATCAGACAACATCATGACTTTTCAATGCACACCTTATATTCATGTATAATTACTCATTATATTATGTGCTGCCTTTTTCTTTCAGTTTTAAAATTATTTTGGAGAATGAAATTTCGATTTGAAATTATACTGTTAATTCTATGCAGCAAATTTGAATTTAACACTACTTGTTAAAATTATTTACAATCATAATGAATTAAAGTGTTTAGAGCTTCACTTTATTGACCAGCAAAATAATTGCAAAGAAAAAAGAACATAAAAAAATGTATTGAAGCATTGATCACAGTATTTAATTCTTGCAGAGCTCTGTTTAACATCCAATGTCAAAGGTCAGACAGTGCCAAACTACGATCAGCATCAGTTCCAGTTCTGGTACAACAAAAATCATCCCTGTATCATAGGCGTAAGTATACATCATGGATGTTTATGTATTTAACAGGTGTAACTGTATACGTTGGTATTTAGGAACTTCAGAGTTGTAAGTGTACATAGTTGTTGGTGTTTATGTACTTCAGAGGTGTAAGTCTACTTCACAGGTGTAAGTGTACATTGTTGGTGCTTATATACTTCACAGGTGTAAGTGTACATAGTTGGTGTTTATGTACTTCACAGGTGTAAGTGTACATATATTGTAGTTGGTGTTTATGTACTTCACAGGTTTAAGTGTACATAGTTGGTGTTTATGTACTTCACAGGACTTGTATTTGTACAATGTTGGTACTTATGTACTTCACAGGTGTAAGTGTATATTGTTGGTGCTTATGTACTTCACAAGTGTAAGTCTACATACATGAAGTTGGTGTTTATGTACTTTACAAGTGTACGTGTCACAGGTGTAAGCGTACATCATAGATGTTTATGTATTTCATATGTGTATTTTTTTACGTTTTTTTAGGTCACCTGAGCTTTAGCTCAAGTGACCTATTGCTATCCGTTTTGGTCGGTCCTCGTCCGTCGTCCGTCGTCCGTTAACATTTTACATTTTAAACTTAAAGTCAAGTTCTGCTAGGCCGATTGAACTGAAACTTTGCAGGAATGATTGACTGATGGTCCTGACAAAGTGTTGTTATTTTTCGGGTCGATCAGAAATCAAATATGCCCGCCACGGCCGCCATTTTGAAAAACTGTGTCAAACTTAAAGTCAAGTTCTGCTAGGCCGATTGAACTGAAACTTTGCAGGAATGATTGACTGATGGTCCTGACAAAGTGTTGTTATTTTTTGGGTCAATCAGAAATCCAATATGGCCGCCACGGCCGCCATTTTCAAAACCTATTTCAAACTTAACGTCAAATTCTGCTGGACCAATTGAAGTGAAAGTTGGTTGGAATGATCGCCTCATGGTCCTGACAAAGTTAAGTTAGCATTATACTATTGTTTACTCAAATTGGTACATATTTCAACAACAAAAATAAATATTGTAGGTGTATCATAGGCGTAAGTATACATCATGGATGTTTATGTATTTAACAGGTGTAACTGTATACTTTGGTATTTAGGAACTTCAGAGTTGTAAGTGTACATAGTTGTTGGTGTTTATGTACTTCAGAGGTGTAAGTCTACTTCACAGGTGTAAGTGTATATTGTTGTTGCTTATGTACTTCACAAGTGTAAGTCTACTTACATGAAGTTGGTGTTTATGTACTTCACAGGTTTAAGTGTACATAGTGGGTGTTTATGTACTTCACAGGACTTGTATTTGTACAATGTTGGTACTTATGTACTTCACAGGTGTAAGTGTATATTGTTGGTGCTTATGTACTTCCCACGTGTAAGTCTACATACATGAAGTTGGTGTTTATGGACGGTACAAGTGTACGTGTCACAAGTGTAAGCGTACATCATAGATGTTTAATTATTTCATATGTGTATTTTTTTTCTTTTTTTTAGGTCACCTGAGCTTTGGCTCAAGTGACCTATTGCTATCCGTTTTCGTCCGTCCTCGTCCGGCGTCCGTCGTCCGTCGTCCGTTAACATTTTACATTTTAAACTTAAAGTCAAGTTCTGCTGGACCGATTGAACTAAAAGTTGGTAGGAATGATCAGCTCATGGTCCTGACAAAGTTAAGTTAGCATTATACTATTGTTTACTCAAATTGGGACATATTTCAACAACAAAAATAAATATTGTAGGACTCAGGTGACAGGTAAGGTCCATGGGCCTCTTGTTTTTTATGTGTATTTTTTTACGTTTTTTTAGGTCCCCTGAGCTTTAGCTCAAGTAACCTATTGCTATCCGTTTTCGTCCGTCCTCGTCCGGCGTCCGTCGTCCGTCGTCCGTTAACATTTTACATTTCAACCTCAAAGCCAAGGTCTGCTGGGCCGATTGAACTGAAAGCTGGTAGGAATGATCGCCTCATGGTCCTGACAAAGTTAAGTTAGCATTATACTATTGTTTACTCAAATTGGGACATATTTCAACAACAAAAATAAATATTGTAGGACTTAGGTGACCGTTAAGGCCCATGGGCCTCTTGTTTTTTAGTAAATTCATGTCCTACATGCTGTATTAACAGCTAATTAGGTCATTTAAGGATGTGCCTCCATACGTTATGTAGGGATGTATGTGTGCTGGAGATAGGGTATGTTCTTGTAAATCCTTCCTTACCATAGCGCAGATCTGATGCCAACTTTATAGTGCTACTTCAATGAAATGTAATGCCACAGGAACCCAGCACAGCTTTCCTGGTCACATTATACTGACAATGAGTTAACCAGGTGTTGCTATTCCCCCTAAATACTGAGCGTTAGGCAGGGCATACATGTACCAACTACCATTTTCAATAACTGGTATGTCCCGGCATTGGGACACAATTGTTAAACATAAATTTATTTTGGTCGATTATATGTCCCCAAGCTTAAGTAGAGGCCACAAATGCACATCCTCAATTCTGCATAAGGTTCCAACATTAGTCGCCTTTTACGATCAAGCAGGTGGGTTCTTTTCTCAATACCCAACCTTCAGAGGTGCACTTATGTAAGTGTACATTACAGAAGGTTATGTGTTCAAAGTGTGTTGTGTACATCGCAGATATTTATTTTCTTCACAGGTGTAAGTGTTCATCATATATTTTTATGAACTTCTCAGGTGTACATATGTACGTGTACATCAAAGATGTTTATGTACTTCACATATGTTAATGTACACATAGGTATACTGTATGTGTCTAAGCTATACAATTTTGTTTTAAATCGCCACAATATACGGTGATTGATATCAATCAAATGCTCGCTACCATCGAGTTGCAAAGTACGTGTGCAGTGACTGATCTCAATCAAATGAAAACTGCAATCGCATTGCAAAGTATTTAGTGCAGTAAGCACTCAAGCTCACAGTGACTGATCTCAATAAAATTAGCACTACGTTCGAGTTGTTATGTATATGTGTAGTGTCTGATCGACAGCTGAGTTGCAATGTATTTAGTTCAGTGACTGATCTAACATAAACACCATAACTTAGTTACAATGCATGCGCGCATAACAGTGACTGTTGTGAATCAAACGAACACTACAAACGAGATACATTGTATAACATTGACGTACAAACACGATGAAAAGTTAAATATGAAGTACACACTTATTAAACATCTTTTGGAGTAGGAAGATTTGTTTGTATTATTGTGAACATATTTTGCAATCAGATTACGACGATAAGGAATGTTCGGTTAAGTGCTAACATACACAGTTTAAGGCTGCAAAGTGTTACATGACAAACATTATGTTTATTGCTTACGTAGTTCTTCCGCTAGAAACTTTCAACATTACCGAGAGATATTGTATAAAAACCTCCATCCAGTAAGATCAATGACGAAAATATTTAGTGGTATCCTTTGTCCCACTAACAGCTGCTTTCATCTCCATCCTGATTTCTTGGATGCCAATCATTTCTATTGATATACTGAACGAGTATTGCGGTGTATCCAGGTTTCAATGATATTGAGTCATATTTTGCTATAAAACACACATCGATGTGGTAAATGGCCATTCTCATAGCACATATGTTACACCGCGGATGCCTCATTCATTGCCAATCTCGTCAACTTTATTAGGTACTTCCCTAAATTGAATTTGATAGAAACTACTTTAGATTTATCAACATGAAAGACATGATTTATGATAGCAATCAACGTGTGTTACGTCAGTTTGCAGATTGTTGATCATCTTTGGCCAGCCCTTACGACTCGCAGAACGGCCTCACAACGTGAGCTGTTGATCACAATCCTAGTTGAGATTGTGATAGCTATATCGACACAGATGAACGCGCGATAGAAAGGGTCCCTGTCAGTGTGTCATCTGATTTAATTTTCCTCAAGGGTACGCAGCATTAATGTAATAAAATATGTGATATGCCTGCGAGGAGTAGGTAAAATGCCGTGAACAAGTCCATGGACGTTACGAGTCATATTTGGTTTTCATTCGGGCATTGCATTTACTACAGTGTACCTTCAGTCCCTTAGGAATACTAACGTTAGTGCAGGCAAATTCGCCATGCACCCAAATTCGCCACCCTGTGACGAAAATGCCATATGACGTCATAATACATAAAATGTGACGTAAATAACGTCACCATAGTATTCAACACAGTTAAAGCCTTCAAATATTTTGACAAGAAGAGGTATAAGAAGGGAAAAGCTATACTTTTAATCAAAACAGTTATGAAATATCTTGTAACACAACGAAACTTAAAAAATTGGTCTGTGCGACGGACATCTCGTCAACTAAACTCATTAATCTGAGGCCAGTTGGTTGTTATTTAGTGTAAATTTATTACACACACATGAAAATACCCATATCTTAACGCTAATTGCAGTTAATGCAAGTAAATTGTTTTTCTACAAGTGTACTTTGTACATGTACAATGTACTGACGATCCACTGCGTGTTTATGGAAATGATGATCGGAAAGATTCGCGATTTGATAATTCGTCAGTTTCCATTTTCATGCAATGTGTATTTAGAATACAATCAACCAGTATCTTTTTAAAAGTATTGTTTGCGTCTTACATTCAACAATCTTACAACACTTAAATTAAAATACCATCTAGAAATTTTCTAGATTTATATCTGAAAGGAATTAGTTGTCGGCCTGAAAGTACTGCTGTACAATCGCATGCTGATTGTACGTAGAGACCGACATTTACCAAAGAATGAGTTTTACATGAAAAAGTAAGTACATTTACAACACCTGGCCGGGCAGTCTTTGTTGAATAAGTTTTCAAGCCCAAGAAAATCGTTTTTATTTGTCAGATGTTTCCCGTTGACGTGCAAGACTATCGGATACGTACATATGTGACAAATTATCCAAAAAGACGGGGGGCGATCGTTGAAAGCCCTGGACCCTCTCATCCTGACCCGATAAAAATTATAATATTGGGCAGCGATTTGGAAGTTTATATTTGTTAAGGACAGAGTCTTTATTGCGTATCATGTAAATTGACATCATCTCAGCCGATACCCGTCATCTTTCTCAAACAACATTAGTCAGTTTCTTCAAGTTACCGAAAACTAACTATCACAACTAAGAAAAGCCATGTATTTCAATGTTAATCATTGTTACAAACACACATTTGGAGCTGTTCGTATTAGTACGGCTTGTGTAACATAAACATACAACATTTTACATTTAAACACTTAGATCACTTGTAAATTAGTTAAATGTTTGAAGGTGGCGAAACTGCCTGCACCTTTGAGCAAAACCACGGAAGGCCTGATGACGTCACAAATGTTGCTGCGTGACGTCATTCAGGCGTGTTTACAACAATGTTTATTTATAGGCATTTCAGTCGAATCTTCTTCTGTATTGGTGCTCGTCGGCATTTTGATACATGCCTATTTGGTCGAATTATTAACAGAAACCCTATCTAATGTGACGAATTTGCCTTCACTGACGTTAGCATTTGTAGTGTACCTCTTCTCCTACACATACACTCTAATCAGTGATAGTAACCAAACTTTTGGGTATAATATTGAGTCCATGCCTTATACATGTCAGTATAGCTGTACTTTTAAACAGGACTGCACATATTAGTATATCAATAGTACTTTATGACTGGGTATTGATTACATTACTCTGGGCTTAAAGATTACAGGCAATGGTTTGGGCTTAAAGATTACAGGCAGTGGTTTGGGCTTAAAGATTACAGGTAGTGGTTTGGGCTTAAAGATTAGAGGCAGTGGTTTGGGCTTTAAGATTACAGGCAATGGTTTGGGCTTAAAGATTACATGTGCAGGCAGTGGTTTGGGCTTTTAAGTTTACAGTTAGTGCTTTGGGTTTTTAGCTAAGGCGTTAGCCGCCAGCTATTGGTATTACTTTAGTTAATGAGCTCAGATATTCATAAATGTCGATTTCACACAGACGGCCTCTAGCGGTAGTCACTGGTACTAAATTGAATCATATACCGGACCTGCTGTCTTTATTATGCGTAACTTTGGACTCAAATGCACTTGAATGGCTTGTAAATATCATTACTTTTCTTTATAGAACATATGATCTTATCACAACGTCGTATTCTTATTGAAAATGCACCCTGTTTATCTCAATCGGGAACTGCTACTTGAATGTAGGTCATGCATGCTACACGCAACTTCCGGTAAAAATACTTCAGTTAATGAGCTCAGATATTCATAAACGAGACATAACGTCACCTTCTAGTAATACTAAACAAACTGCAAATAAAATCCATTACCACGGACTCAAGTTCACTCAAACGTCATTGGATATAATCTTATTCTTAGTTAGAACTAAGTATCCTTCTAAAACTTCGTATTTACTCTTGGAACTGTCGCTGGATTAACCCTTTACACGGAAATATTGTCCTGTGATTGGCTAAAATTGGTGACATTTACGTCCCTGTTTACAATTATATATTGCGTGGTCAGAGCTATGAAGCGGTCCTGTTCCAACTAACTGAGGATAATCAAAAGTGCTAATCAGTAATAATATATCTGATTCACGCTTCATATGATTATAATGTTATCAAAATATTGCATATTCGTTCATCGTTAAAATAACAAATCCTTACTAAAAACTCTAAAAAAAGAAACGACGGCCATGTTAGATCACGCGTGATGTTATCCGTTTCCTTATATGGCCTTCACGGCCAAATATAGTATTACTACTGATGCGGTCATGTTTACTACAATTTCCATATTTGGTCATGACACCCATATTTAGACGTCTGACCTATATCGGAAAGATTGAGGAAGTTTCCAACATGGCAGTCAATTAGGATTTCGCTTGCACTTGTTACGTAAACTTGATAATTTAACGAAATATAAGGCGGAGTATAACTTACAATTATGTAGGAGATCAACATAAAAAGTTCATATTACAAACCTATTAATGGATACGGATCCTGTCAATTAATTCTAAAATCGCCTCCGTGTGATTCACACCAGGCTTGCCTAACTAAAATGGGATCAACCGGCCGGGGCAGATGAGACCGGGAATCATGTTAGAACTAGCCACTGTCCTTCTCTAGTTCCATATTGGTATTCTAACCTGAAGGCTTTTTTTACCTTCGCAGTATTATCATTTTGTTCTATTTTCATCATAAGATATGCTATTGCATTTTTATATCGCCTTCTCGCTAATTACAGCTCAGCCAGAAACGAAAATATGCTCCGATAGGCCTACATTTTATATGTCTGTTGGTGTGATTTGTGTTTTTCGTTTATTGAAGTATTACCATATAACAGGACTCTTTTATTTCAATATACACAAAAACAACAACACCTTCGGAATGATTTCAGACATATACTGCGGGAAAACACGAGTGATCTCCCTTACATTTAGACATGCGCACATTTTACTTTCGTTTTGTGTAGGCCTAGACATCATTCGCAACGCGAAGCGGAAAAGACGAAAATGCAGGCGAGTGTTGACTTAATGTTAGGCATGTTGTTTAAGCAGCATTGACAATGAACAATATACATACACTTCTGCAACGTTTACCTACTACTGATTCATAAATAAGGCTATGTATCCCGATTTCGGTGACTTGTGGCCAAGCATGCGGCCGAAGCCGCAGAGAATGGCGCATGTTGTCAGCGGCGATGACAAAAAGGAAGGTGCTTCTACGGTATGTATAGCAGTTATTATGCAAAAACAAACATAATAAACGGACGTTTTACTCTAGTGAATTACAGCGTCACGAGGAACGTCTTTCTCCAGACGTGTTGCAAAATTTTCGAACTGCTTAGTTGCAAACTGATTTCACTTAAGCGTTGTTTGTGAGGATATTTGGCCTTACATTTCTTCTCATTCAGTTAAAAAAAAACATGTTATAAACATTGTATTATTAGATTCATTGTGATGTTGGCTTTCATTGAAGTTTCAATTGTTATACTACTTGATGTTTTGGAAACTTAAACAAGTATAGTAGTTCTAAATATTATGAAATGACAGAAACATTAGGCCAAACAAATTACTTGTGTTTCTACTATCAGAAAAAAATAGGGTAGGTATGTATTAGCTAGGCATTTTATTGTTAATTTGAAAAATATCTTTACTGCGCTAATATAGAGCAGGAGTTCTGACTTTAACAGTGCATATAAAAACTTAAGGGTATTGTAGAACACAAATCTGAGATAAGTCTGGTTAACCACACTGGTGTCGAACACACCAATAAGTATAGTGTGTATAATATATCATAGTTTATACACATCATATTACTATTAGTGTGTCCAGTATCTGTGGGGTTAGCATAAACTCAATATTTGTTTTAAACTTTTAATTGGCCTTATATAATGATCATTTATAGGTCAGACAGGGTTTGGTTTCCAATTCGGAAACTAGACCTGTTAAAACAGTTATCATTTGTAATTTAGAGATTAAATATTTCTAAGCAGAAAAAAATGAACTATAAATATTTTTCAACCTTTTCTGAGTTGTACAATTTTAGAGTATCTTCTGTCTGAAATCTGAACATAACTTGTTTTATGATAAATGTGTAAAACAATTCCTCATACTGGGGTAAAGTTTTTCTATATATAGTCCCAAAAACTACAGATAAAATCCTTGAGCACGTACAAGATACAAAAATATATATTTTACGTCCATTTTGCAAAACATACAACATAAGCTACAAAGACAAAACATGAGTATAATAACAGAGACCAAAATATTACAACATGGAAAAATAAAATAAAAACATGTATGTACATGTAGTATACTGTAAGCTCAGAAAAAGAGTTTATCACTTGGAAAGCACTTAATAGGCACATTGAACACGGTAAGCACATCAGCACATGGTAATTTAAGCACATTTAGAACATTTGCATACAGCACATAAAAAACAAAACCATAACATGGAAAGCTTATTAGCACATAGTAGGCACATTTGCACATTGTAAGCAAAATAAAGGAGTGCAATGGACATCTCCATGTTTCCTGGTTAATTTCTTCTTTATGGAAACAACCAGGGGAGAGTGATGTTCTGCTTCATCTTTTGTATTAATGAAAACCGTGAATATCTAAGTGCGTGTGTTTAAACTAATTTTGTTTTGTTTTTACTGGTACCTTTTTATGTACACATGTTTTACCACCTAAGGAATTAGATGTCTTAAGCCCCCATATGATGTGCTGTTATAAGTTGAATTTAATGTACATTTTGTTTATATTTAGTTCTGCTACCAAAGAGATTGACTTATTGAAATGTTTTTGAAACATTTTAATGAACTCCTCAGCTTTAATGCCTTATTTCTCACTATACAAGCTCATATTGCTATGCCTCCTATTTGTTTGAATATCATCTCTAAACATTATTGCTGGTGCAGAAATTATATGGTAACTATGTTCTATTTTAGGGGGGGAAAGCAATCAATATTACAACAGACAGGGATGGTTATTGATGGGAGAAAGGAGGATGAGAAATAGGAACTGTACCAACTCTCTCATACCTTTGAGGACTTCATGAACTTTTTCAAAAGGCTGCAAGAACTATACCAACAGTGACATGACATTTTGAAATCTGTCAGTTACTTTATAGAGGAGGAACCTCTGACTAAATCATTTTCTCTCAGACACATGAAAGCCGAGTCCACAGATCCTTCCATCAGCGAATAGTTCAAATGTAGTTCAAATGCTTTCCTCGCAAACTTTTCCTTAATGGAGAAGTCAGTGATCTTTACTTGGAACAGATTGAATCTGTGAATATTGATGCTGAAAGCCTGATGAATGTGATTGAACAGCCCCTACTTGATGCTGAAACCCTGATGAATGTGATTGAACACCCACTACTGACTAAGGGCACAAATGTTGGAAACAACGTTTGTTTTGATCAATATAACACTATGGGTGGTGGGAGCAAATTGGAAAAAAAATTAAAAGTATGTTTTTAAAGATAGAAATACTGGTCATGGCTTCCTTTTAGTTTTTGTCCAATGAATTAAAAGTCAACGCAAATGTTAAGTAGTAAAAGAAATGTAAGATCCCTGGTATACATTGTACTTTTAACAATGCTTATGATCAATATCAATAAAATAAAATAAAAGTTATAATATGTAACTTGATATTTGTTAACTTCGCTCGATTTTACTGTGTCCAACATTTGATATTAAATCTTGTGTGATATATGAGAGGGATAGCACACAAGATTGTATCAATGTCAATGAAAGCAATTATTTCTTAAGTTTTCAACCATATTTCTTGAAACTTCATTTCTAAATTTCATACATCAATTGTTCAAGACAGTTTTAAGGTCAATTTCATTCAGTCAAGGTGAAGGCTACAGCTTCACAACCTGTTCATGTACATGTGACAGAGAAATTGTCAGTGCATTCCTAACTAAGTATTCAAACCAAATTTTATAAACCTTGATCCATCATTCTCAACATTAAATCATGCACTACCTGTTTGCATATACACAAGCAACCTCAACTTTCAATAAGTCCTGTTGTCAACATTTGTTGCACAATGCTATCAGTTCTGAAACCAACAATCATGACAACTGTAATAACATAGTATGTGTTCTAGCTGGTACATTTGCAGTACTCTTTTGAAATGTATTTGAAATTAATATGTGCATCTTATTTCAAATGCTAGCCTATGAAGATGATAAAGCTGAACATATGCTATAAAGTTGTTGTTTTCTTTGTGAAGAATTTATGCAATGGAAATAGAGGGAAAATAATGTAACTCTCCTAATCTTGTGTGTGTGTGTGAGTATGTATGTTTATATTTTGTTTATCTTATTCAATATTGAAACATACAACAATGTATCATATTGAATTAGAGTGCTTTTTATATTATTTGTTCATGGGAACACAGATTCAAAATAGTTCCATTTTTCATAAGAAGAGACCTTTTCACTGCAGTGAATATGTAAAACACTTTATTTAAAAGTTTTTCAAAATTATTGAGAGACTTGTAAATTTATGGGTAGCAGTAATCCACTTGCTTATCCACAATTTAGTTTCGGCAAGTAAACATCCTTATAAATATTGTTCTGTAACAATATACACTGACTGATGCAAAATTGAAACTTGAACAAAATTCACACGTATTAAAAAGCATGCCAACCCTGGTCGATGTGCACACTTTACAAGATAACTTGCTTGAATATATATTGATCAATATACAAACTTAGACGATAAGTTCAAAGTTGAGTGAAATCCATGCCTAATTAATTAGCATACTGTACTCTGATTGGTCAATGGTTTTATGCCAAGTAACTTTGTTAGATAAGGCAAGGGTTGATATCTTATTCAACAACAAAGGCAAAGTTCAAAGATGTTCACAATCTGTGCATAATCTATTCAATGGTTTAAAATAATCAGGTATTGGTCAAAGGGGTAAATGCCAGTTTCAGTTTTTAATGTTCTATGAAATACATTGTATGGACAAAGGGAAGCAATTCCAAATTCCTATGCAAATTAATTATCCAAAGGTTTAAAATGATATATTCTAGAGGAAACTTGGTACCACTCTTCTGACAAACCTATAAAGATATACTGTACACACAAGAAGAATAACTTCACAGTGGTACACTTTTACATAAAACTTTGATTCATAACAAATTAACAGTAAATCCTTCTGTACAATATGATGGGAACTTCGTCTTTATTTTGTTCTCCATTCCAAAAATAATATATATATCTTTTGCCTTAGCTTTCAGTACTTTCAGTACTTTGATTAAGTTTACAAACAATGGTTTGGGCATTTACGTTTACAGGCAGTCGTTATGGCTTTTCTATACAGGCAATGGTTTGGACTTCAAATTAACACGTTGGAGACATGTGATATTATGAGTTTGAGGAGAACGAGTAGTTTTTGTGAGTTATACAAAAAAGCAATAAAAAGTGGAGGGGATGGTTCTAAACATTCACACAGAGTATATATATACCAGTTAGAAATCTCCTCCATGGTAACATTTCCCAATATTGACAATCAAACCGTACAAAAAGTACATCCTGTCTCTACGCTTGTATACGTGAACCAATGTTCCACTTCATTGTACGGACTCATCAGGAGAATTAATTACAGGTCCAGAATGTCATATAAATTCATAACTTGCTTTGGTGCGATTTGACCTGAATGGCCTGCCTGTCAGACAGCTCCAATATCGGGAGGTCGATGATTGGGTTCTCGTCATCACTCATTCGTCAGAGTAACACCAACTAGGCAACTCCTTGTGTTGGTATGATAACGCTATTGCCTGACAAAGCTTAGTGATCGGTGGTTATTCGCCGTTGCTATTACAGCTCCGATACATTTATCTCCCTTAAATTGGCAAAGCATCGTAGGTTGATGTTCCCCTGTGTATGCTGTATTCGTTGTTCTGATTGTTCGGTGTAATTATGACTGGTGTATTATGTGGTTTCAAGGACATATTAAATCTTATGTAGGTCACCGGTGTGGTCGGTCGAAACAGGCTCATACTTTCGGTATTCAAACCAATATTTCTTCTCCAAAGAATGAAGTGAGGATCAGTTATTATTAGACTTACCTAAAGCACTTTCATAATATTTTGCCTGACAGCTTTTATCATTGTTATATTTGTTAACTCATATGTTGATTCTTATATCGTAGTTAACTCATATGTTGATTCTTATATCATAGTTAACTCATATGTTGATTCTTATATCATAGTCAACTCATATGTTGATTCTTATATCATAGTTAACTCATATGTTGATTCTGATATCATAGATAACTCATATCATAGTTAACTCATATGTTAATTCTTATATCATAGTTAACTCAAATGTTAATTCTTATATCATAGTTACCTCATATGTTAATTCTTATATCATACTTAACTCAAATGTTAATTCTTATATCATGTCCCTGCAGGTAGGGCGTAAGAATTGTACCTGCTGCCCCCAATTGCATGATCGTAAGAGGCGACTAAATTTGGGACCTTATCTCTTCTCTCCTTTCTAAATAACTTTCTTCNGGCCGAGACATACCAAAGTCTTTAACAATGGTAGTTTCTACTCCTGCTTAACGCTCAGCAAATTAGGAGTGGGACGACTGGTTCGCCCGTTGTCAGTATAATGTGACCGGGTGAGGCGTCCTGCTGGGTGTCTTCGGCAGTATGTTTCAGTGAGGTAGCACTATAAAGTCGGCATCAGTTCCGCGCTATCACAAGGAGATAAACACGAACATATCGCAGCCTCCCAAAATACACACGCATACACTACACGCATGCATCTTGCACACAGGGGAGGCCGTCCTTAAATGACCTTAGCTGTTAATAGGACGTTAAACAAAATCAAACAAACAAACAAACAAATCTTATATCATAGTTAACTCATATGTTAATTCTTAATATCATAGTTAACTGATATGTTAATTCATAATATCATAGTTAACTCATATGTTAATTCTTATATCATAGTTACCTCATATGTTGATTTTTATATCATAGTTAACTCAAATGTTAATTCTTATATCATAGTTACCTCATATGTTAATTCTTATATCATAGTTAACTCATATCATAGTTAACTCATATTATAGTTAACTCATATGTTAATTCTTATATCATAGTTCACTCATATGTTGATTCTTATATCATAATTAACTCATATGTTGATTCTTATATCATAGTTAACTCAAATGTTAATTCTTATATCATAGTTAACTCGTATGTTAATTCTTATATCATAGTTAACTCATATCATAGTTAGCTCATATTATAGTTAACTCATATGTTAATTCTTATATCATAGCAAATGTTAATTCTTATATCATAGTTAACTCATATGTTAATTCTTATATCATAGTTTACTCATATGTTGATTCTTATATCATAGTTAACTCATACGTTGATTCTTCTTATAACACAATTATTCATGTTGATTCTTATAACAGTTCGGAAATTGAGTATCTGGAAAACAATAATGACCAAGAAAATTTAACAAAAAAAAACAGGGGTCGAATTCTATCTGTTCACTGCCAGTCCTACGGATAATGATGTTGTTATCCATTCAAAACAATGGACACTCCCAAGATACAAGATACAACGTCGCATACAGGTAAACAAGGATCATTGTATAAACACGCAGACTGTTAGATAAATATGAGTTATATACCACACGTGGTATATGACCTTCAAGAGTTTTGATTGGTCGAGAAGATGAACTTTGACCGGGACGACTTTTTGCACGCGCTTTTTGCCAAGTTTTGTTTACGTCGTCTGCTATCAACATCTGACAAATGTTGGTGACTTTGTGAGGTTATGTGGAAAAGGGGATTATTAAGGTAATATTAAAAGAAGATGATACTTAAAGATTTGATGGCTTGTTTCAGGCAAAATTGCTACAGACGCTCGATATTATTTCGACGTCACACCGTCGCGTGTCCAAGTCGTGAAACCAAAACAAGATCTGTCACAGTGTCGGAAAATATTTCGTTCTCCCAACGTCCCGTTATCGCTATTTGGACGGCCTGACTATGGCTGAACTTTCACTATAAACGTCAACCATAGAACCGTCAAGAGGAAACGTAGGCCTATGGTTTTGGACATTGACAGCGATGCGTTCGTCTTCGTCACTTGGCGGGAGGCAGACTTCATACGATATGCTTACACGCATATAGTTCGTACGTTGTTAATTTATATAAATTAATGCAATACTGCTACTCTCAATATTTAAAGTCAGCAACACTGTCGGGAACAATATCTATTTCGCCAATACGAAAAGACTGTATAGCATCTACCGAACGTTTCCCTATACAAATGGCCTGGAATTTATCAGGGTTTGCTTTCATCTGGTTTAATTTAAACCAGTCTATTAAATTTGACAGTCATTTTCAATATTATGTTTTAAAGCATCTGAGTCTTTATTTGATTCACTGACAGTGTTGTCGTCTGCATAATAATAAAACCGTTAATGGTTTTGATTAATATGTTCTGATAAATTATTACAAGTCTCTTTGTGAGTTTTTCTAAACGGCGTGGTATCCGTCGCATGTTTTCCTAATTTAAAATATTTGAGAAGTCAACATCTCTTTATTCTGTTTTCGGTGGTAGAGATATTAACGTATGCTTCGTAGATCTCCGAAGTATTCTTAATCTGAAAATATTGCGTTCATGAGTAAACTTCAGTTGTAATTTGCATATCTAGAGTCCGTTGAAATGGAAACAAATCGAGGTTTGATAATACATTGACAGAATTAATACTTCTTTCTGATTGTTTGATGGGTTTTTTAAATGAATTGAAAATGCTTCAATACTCATGCATACTTAATATGAGTAGGATGCTGGATTAACAGCAGTGTGTTTGGCGTAGACGATCAATGTTTGTATCGAGTGACGTCCTTAATCGGAAGCCTGTGTAATTGTACATGTTTCTGAAAGGACCAACTAACTGGGAACATGATTCTGTTTTAGATGTTTAGGCTAAATGTTCAACACGACAATTCCTTACCATACTTACATCATAACATTGAGGATTCCTGGCCCACTGCAGGCAAACTATCAGATAATTCCACTGTTGTGTTTCCTATACAGTAACCCCCTTCATGTCGTTTGTCGTTTTGGGTACATTGTCTATAACTGTAGCACGATTGGGTCAGGGTACCTCCGTTGACCAGATGGCTCAATAGGTTTTAGAACAGAACACTGTTGTTGATTTATTTCATATTTTGTATCCTTTTTTAATTTCATTCAAATGATTGAGTTATATAAAAGTCCCGCTGGGTATGGTATATTTCTGGAATGCTTTATTAACTCTATAGTCACAACGGGGAAAAATAGGTTACCTGTTCAAAATGCTTGATTTATGTTTTGCAGTATTAACTAAACGGTGTTCGGAGTGAAATCTGGATCTTCTATGCGCATGCTTTTCTAACGTATTGTGTTAAGGTCGAATGTCATTGTTTGTTATGTTTCGGAAGCATAGCACACTTGAAATGATGACAGCAAACCAAGTTTCATATTAATTCTGTCTAGTCAAGCAGTATCCATGTCAACTGATAATCACCGTCTAGCTTAACTTAGTGTCATTTCTTTTCTAAACTAAATTTTGTCTAGTTCATAATCTGAAAACATAAATATTCGGCAGGTACATGTACATATGTAATGATAAAATATGAATCTTTATGAATATGTAACTTCCGCTGACAGCGTATACAAATGCCTATTATAGCATGCATGTACCCAAGTTATGAAATAAGTAGAAACAACTAAAATAAGATCACGGAATAAGATTAGTCCGTGATAAGATTAAAATGAAAAAAGTTAATTAATTAATGTTGTTGTATTTCCTCCTCCAATTCAGTGCAATTTTTCGTACGTGCATGTATATATTTCCGTTATAGTGCATTCTATCAACGCTATCTCTTTTCACGTATTTAAAAAAAAGTTTGGCCTTATTATCAGTGATGACAAAAACTTGACTGAGACGTATTTTGTGCTGTATTAAAAATAACAAAATTGAGCAGTTTCACTATTACAGAAAGATCATATCGGCGATAATAACAGGTTTGCCGCAATGCTTTACCTTTCTTCCTAGGAGTTGAAAATGATTTTTATAGAACTTCTAAAGCTCTCTATGTCTTAGTGAATATTACTTGAGACAGTGATATATTTGTTTATTCCAGTGTTTCGCTTTAATGACTGGTATTTTAACAACCAGATCTGCCAGCACCCTCTTATTCACTTGCTCATTGCTGTTCAAGTATTCCGTGACGATGATGTCTTGTTTGTTTGTTTGTTTGTTTTTGTGATGATTTTAGAAAACAAAACACATTTAAGTTCACTGAATGGATTACAATGCTCATTGCACTGACAAGCTTTATTCATGATGTTCATCAACGCTTTACAAAACGTTGTATTCCCAATGGGAGTCATTCATCTAGCTCCCACACCCAAGGTTTACCTGTCTATATAAACAATATGTATGGCAAAGTGTGTTTCTAGTGTGTTGTTTAATGCTGAACGACTCTCTACCAACTGCATATTTAGAGGTACTTATTGATAAAGTGTTGGTAGTCTAATGTGTGTTATGAGAAACACCCGTGGACGTTTGGGATTTTATTCTTGGTAAAAACATCATTAGAACTAACGCTGAGCATTAAAACATATTGTTATCATGTTTAAATAAAGGCTAAATTAGGCGATTTCATTAGGTATTTCACCGATTCAATTTCGATATTAACTACACGATGACGAATTACTCACTTTGAAACAAGCGAAGTTTTAAGTTTTATTAAAACGGCCACTTTCATCACATCTCCGTACATTAAAAAAAAGGCTGAAGAATGCAGTAAACAAGTTGCAATACAAGACAATAATGGCCTCGATTCCTTGTCTGGTTATGAGAAAAAGGCACCAAATAACAATTCCTTTGTGTTTGATGTACGCTTTGCATTGTATCGTTAAAATAACAACTTGTACAGGTCCTTCCGGGTCAGGAACGGCACCACTACTCTTTGATTCATATTGTTAGGATGCGAATCCATACATTTGTGTTATTTCAAAAGCGATTTATGTTAAAGAACATAAAATAAACTCGCCAGTTCGCGTAGAATCAACATTTAGAGTAGGATTTTCAAGCTTTTAAATTGCCTCATTTCGCTTAAAATCGATTCGGTTGAAGTGAAAGTTGTCGGAAATCACATGACCAATTAATTTCAAGATGAACTTTGAACTTGGTAGTAATCAAATATTAAGAGAGTAGTGAAGCCGATGTTGTTTACGAAGGCTAATTATGAGGGGGGGAAACGGAAACAAAAGAAAACCAAAAATCGGATATTAAAGAGAATAATGTAGCAGATGATATTTACGAAGGCTAATGAGATAAAAGCAAAACGTCAGAATGTTCTGTTTATGGATACAGAACGTCAGAATGTTCTGTTTATGGATGCAGAACGTCAGAATGTTCTGTTTATGGATGCAGAACGTCAGAATGTTCTGTTTATGGATACAGAACGTCAGACTTTCTGTTTATGGATGCAGAACGTCAGAATGTTCTGTTTATGGATGCAGAACGTCAGAATGTTCTGTTTATCGATGCAGAACGTCAGAATGTTCTGTTTATCGATGCAGAACGTCAGAATGTTCTGTTCATGGATACAGAACGTCAGACTTTCTGTTTATGGATGCAGACCGTCAGAATGTTCTGTTTATGGATGCAGCACGTCAGAATGTTCTGTTTATGGATAGAGAACGTCAGAATGGTCTGTTTATGGATGCAGAACGTCAGAGTGTTCTGTTTATGGATGCAGAACGTCGGAATGTTCTGTTTATGGATACAGAACGTCAGAATGTTCTGTTTATGGATACAGCGATTAAGATAACGGATCACATGCATGATGTTATCCGTTCTGTAATTGCCATGATGCGATATCGAAAAAGATTGCATACGTGATTTGCTTGAAATATAAACCCTCAAATATGTAATGGTTCATTTACCACGTGTCCATGTTATTACCAAGTTTGTTTCATTTCTGCCTCCCAAGCACGAATCAGTGCTGTGGAATCTCGTCACCTATTGTATTATCGTGAAGTGAAGATTCCTACAGCATGTAATGAATGACATACCATAAACAGTTCGCCCGTGTTTCCTCTGGCCCTGACATCAGACTTAGACATTTTCACAGATAGATGTCTGGTGTATCTATCTGTCAAAATGTTTAAAGTACACAAACAGTATAGCTCACTTTGAAATACGTTTAAATATTTTGTTTCTTTACCAAGTGTGTACAAACATTGTGCTCGTTTCTGCCGTTTCTGATATTTATTTCGGTTTGAGTAACGACATTGACTCGTGTACGTGAATTTATGGTTATTTGTGATTTTCGTGATCTTTGCAATCACAATACTGTGTATTTCCAAAAGCGCGATTGAGAATTGAAATCAAAATTATATTTACACATGCAAAGCATGGTGTCGATGTTGAGAAAGTAAATCTACTGACAGTGAATTAGTGGCACTGTCCGAGCTTTATAGGCTGTATATTGTGTGGACAACTGTATAATGCGATGTTTTTCTCTTTGTTACATGTTACAGACGGACGACAAAGGTATGTTCGATACCACTTTGTCAGAGGAGTACGCCATAGCTGCCCAGACGTTCGAACTGGACAGAGAGTCTGTATGGAAGCTGTCCCTCGCTAGTATAGACGCCATTTTCGCTGATGACGACGTCAAACAGACGCTTAGAAACAAGTGGCATGAACTTAAACCAAGTCTAAATATCACCTAACGTAACATTGAAGATGATCATTGTGTCTGCTGGGTTGTCCGGTGATGATAATCGTCGCCTTTAACGATCAAATCAAACGATGCTGAAGCCACTGACGACCAAAGAAATCCATACTGCCATTGTTTTTATTGTACAGTTTGTATATTTGTCAATGCTCACTGTGACTTACAATGTAGATAGAAAGTAATCTATATGAGTACAGGTGAGGAATATTGAACAGATTCCATGTATGTTAATTTCATTATACACATAGGGTTTGAATGTTTGAATGACAACACTTCTTTAAGAGTCTAACTCGTGTATCCCTTAATTCATAAAGTTATAAATTGTCATTTTAAATAAATTGTAAAAGTATCAGCTAAACTAGTATTGCCCAGGTACTGACGAATTGACTCCTACCAGTAAATATGCATGTACCTTGTTAAAATGTATATCATATGAAGTTTGAATAAATTGCTTGTAAACTGGAAAATCTTCGTTGTTCGAGTTTTGATCAGTGTACACTAACATTTTAGCTCGTATTGATTGCTCGATAAGCATTTTCGGAACTTGAGAAAAAATAAAACAAAAGAAGACAAATCAGTAAAGCTCGTGGTCGTAACGTTCTGTTTATACCTGCTGCAAACAAACAAAAATATGAATTTTATTCAAAAGAATAACTCGTATATAAACTATCTTCAAAATACAGAGAGGAAACAAAATTTCAACCACGACGAAACTCGAACTCGCAATCTTCCGATTCGAAGTCGGACGCCTTATCCATTAGGCCACGCGGTCTTTTTTCCCTCTTTAACATACATATTAACATGTATAGTTAAAAGATACATTTTTATTTTAAATGACACCAGTTTATTTGTTGCAAAATAAGTGATAATTGTGGTATATAACGCGTATTAAACTCCCTATTCGAAATTATTCTTTAGTCGTTTTTCAGTGTAATGTATAAATTTAAAAAAAATAAATTTACACTTTTTATTTTGTAGGCCGCTTCTTACTAGTGTATTGTTGGTATTAACATTTTTATATTGCGTTTTATGTGTTAGTTGCTATTACGGTTAAGAAGAAAACAAGTTGACCAGTTAAAAGTTTATATAGTACGTTAGTATTTCTCATATCATATACATTTTCTGTATAAGCATTAGTTAAACCCCAGTTTCTGTGGCACCAAAAGTGCGTCACCATTGTCAGTTTACCTAAAAATACTTTTGCATACCGAATATACATATGCAAAAATATTTTCAGATACGCAGAATTCAATTTTCAGGAATGCGATGTTATTTTTGCATTTGCAAATGTATTTGATTTTGATGCATTTCCAGCGCCATAAAGCCGCCTAATAAGATCGACAATGATCTACTTGGATAGGAATGTTTGATACGGCGTAAGGTTAAACTATAATGTAACTACTGACAAACATACCCGCCGCTATTTAATAGCCGACCGAAATAGTGTATGAAACGGGTTAACATTGATTTTGACCTCAATATTCCAAAATGGCGGATTATGCAAATTAGATGAGCAGGCTTACATAACAGAAACCTTTCATTTAAGTTCTTAATTATGTTATATATTTACCACTATATGTTGTGGCTTCTTCATAAACAAATCGAATTCATATGACATTCATACAGACTGTCCATTACATGACATACGTGTTGACGTCATCTTTTTTTCATATCATTATTATTTATTATTAATAAACGTTATTCAATTTCTTTGATACTGGAAAAAATAGTAAGTGAAAGCATTGAATCGTGTTGATATAACATTGACTGTTGACATTACATTGACTGTTGATATAACATAGACTGTTGGTATAACATAGACTGTTGATATAACATAACATAGACTGTTGATATAACATAGACTGTTGATATAACATTGACTGTTGGTATGAATGACACAGCTTTGCAGGCAGTCAAGTCACAACGCTCTAGCACCCATCATGATGTCATTTTGCAGAGCTTTGTCATTTATTCAGACTGTTGATGCCAAATTTCACTGATTGAATAACTCTATATTATTCATAACAATACATAAAGCGGGATCTTACATGAGTTACGAGTCTAAGAATTTTTCAATTAGGCGAGCTTAAATGAGAATTCGTGACGAGTTTCATAAATTTCATATGAAATGAAAACGAGTGTAAAATCCTGTTTATCAAATATTCAAGATTTGTGGCATTTATTCGTGTAAAACGACAATTTTCATGCAACCTTGAAATGTAAAAAGCCGCCATGTTGACTCCAGTGCGTAAGTCTGTGACGTCACGTACTTGTCTTAGACGTCACGATTGAACCAATGGAATCTTACAACCATGAGTATATTCACCGGATAACATTGAGTGGCTATACGGTCGATTAGAACATGAAATTTGGTTTGAACTCGAGACCGATACACACCTCAACATATACTACGCTAATGTTAGCAACATTGTATTTCATTACTTCAAGTACGTAGTAAAGTACTCTGTGACCTGAACTGGCGACGTGTCATTCTGCAGCGGACTGACCAATCAGAAAGAAGCTTACAAAAGTCGGTCATTTGGCCCGCCCCTACTGGCGAGCACTCGATCTGTAAGTTGACGAGGCGGAATATTTATATTGTTCGTGAACGTCCTGTTTCCAAATTTTGGATTAAAATTGATCAAATTCTTACATTTTCATGTCAGTATGCATACCAATCTGTGCGTATCGACAAAATCGGTAATTTGCTTAGATTTGTGAAGAGTTTTGCGTAAATATGTGAAATGTTGTATTTGATTTCGGATCTAACTAGATACCTTCACACGGATGGAACGAACGTTTCAGTGATCAATGGAGGTAAGAACAAGGAATGTTTACTTTTTACATTTTAATTTGTTCAACAAATACATTTCATCGGTCGGTTCTTTCTGTTCTGTTGTCTGCTATCATTATCAGCGGGATTTCGCTAAGAGGCGAGCTTGACGCCATATCGTTTTGGTTAGAAACGGGGCGTGGCTTAAGTGCGATGGGAGGAGCTTAACACGATTGATCATGATTCTATCGCAAATTAGAACATGGTCCATATCCAATCAAAACACGCGTTGCAAACGAATCGTGTTAGAATGTACTATTTGTACGCATGTACAGGTACATATACTTGATTGGTGTTTTGTTTAAGCCTTGGAACAGACCTTTCAGGATTTTAGCTTTATTTATGTAAAGGGCTTACTGATGTAACTTCCATCTCGAGTTAATGAATGAAAGATACAAGAAGGTGAAAACTGAAGTAAACCAAGTTCATCTCAAGTACTGTACATTTCGTCTGTGAACAATAATCGTCTTTTTAACCAGCCGTACACTATATATAGACGTTTAAATAATTTGTCAATATAGCTATGATCTCTTTGAAGGATCCCCGTACCACTGCCCAAATCTCTAACTAAGTGTTAGAATTTGTATTTTTTTCGACATGACTAGTTTTAATCAATCATTTCTGAAAAAGAAACTACACTTTGCGGGATTTAAATGAGAAATAAGAATAAAAGTTAAATAAACAAAAACATTATCGACAACAGTGTTCTGATTGAAAACAAATCAGTTGGACTACACGGGATTCGGACCCTGGACTTCAGATTGTTATACTATCGCTGTGACCGATTGAGCTATCTGTTCAACGGTAGTGTCCTGGCCCAGTTGTGCTATAGTTATATCAAAACGGAAGTGTCCTGGCCCAGTTGTGCTACAGTTATATCAAAACGGTAGTGTCCTGGCCCAGTTATGCTACAGTTATATCAAAACGGAAGTGTCCTGGTCCAGTTGTGCTATAGTTATATCAAAACGGAAGTGTCCCGGCCCAGTTGTGCTACAGTTATATCAAAACGGAAGTGTCCTGGCCCAATTGTGCTACAGGTATATCAAAACGGTAGTGTCCTGGCCCAGTTATGCTACAGTTATATCAAAACGGAAGTGTCGTGGCCCAATTGTGCTACAGTTATATCAAAACGGTAGTGTCCTGGCCCAGTTGTGCTACAGTTATATCAAAACGGAAATATCCTGGCCCAGTTGTGTTACAGTTATATCCAAACGGAAGTGTCCTGGCCCAGTTGTGCTACAGTTTTATCCAAACGGAAATGTCCTAGCCCAGTTGTAGTACAGTTATACTGTACCCAAACGGTAGTGTCCTAGCCCAGTTGTGCTACAGTTATATCCAAACGGAAATGTCCTAGCCCAGTTGTGTTACAGTTATATCCAAACGGAAGTGTCCTGGCCCAGTTGTGCTACAGTTTTATCCAAACGGAAATGTCCTTGCCCAGTTGTGTTACAGTTATATCCAAACGGAAGTGTCCTGGCCCAGTTATGCTACAGTTATACCCAAACGGAAAAAGGGAGGTATAAACGAAAAACCATATCCCAGTGTGACAGGGCTCCTAAAGTACAGGTAAACCGTGTTAATGAGTCTCTAGATCGGTCTGTATTGATTAAAACTTGTTTACGTAAAACAAAGCATGTAAATATACAACATGTTATAAGAATATAGATAAAGAGTATATACCGATTTATGCTAGAATTGTGGGATATCATATGGATCAACATCATATCAAAAACATAAAATTACGGGGCTGGATTCTTGGTAAGTGTTGAATGGTGGTAATGTGCGCAGTAGTTTGTGAGTGCAAAGAGTTGGTGTCGGCACTTTGCAGTTTATTTATAAAGAACGCTCACACATGTATGAAGATTATTATAGACCTAGGTTTATTTCAAAAGACTTATTATGGATTTAATAAAGCTACATCATATGTGTCCATCGGTGCAATTAAAAAACAATTGGTATTAATCTAATAAAACTATGTATGTCCCTCGGCGCCGTAAAAGTATAGATGAAATGTTTCACTCGGTGCAGTGAAGATGAAATGGTATGGATTTGATAACCTACTTGATATTATAAGTAGGTCCTGCGGTGTAGTTCAGAATGAGTGAATTAAAACGTTATATGGCCACTGCTAATCCATTAAATATGGACGAAGAAAATCCCTTGAACGTCTATCACTAAGAGACTCAATAATATTTTCCGCCTTTTTTAAAATCATGTTTTTATGGTTTATTTTTACACTTTTAGATTGTTAATAGGAAACAAAAATATATGTTGCTTAAAAACAGATGCAATTGATAAGACTGTGATACCAGACTCCACACACCTTCGTTACAAACATTATTATATACGCCTTATGTCAACAGATAAGACACAACACACGTGTACATAACCAAGGTAGATATAAACGATGATGATAATGTCAGCCGTGTGTCTATTTGTACATTCCATATGTGCCCCGATCAACCGATGTAAGCCCAACATTTAGATTTGTTGACAACTGGACATTTATTGTCGTACGAAATGCCAAACAGCTGAATGTGTAGAGTCCTCCCGACGCTGAAAAATGAAACAACAGTTATCCCAATGCTAAAATTTTAAAACAACATTCCTCCCGACGCTTTCATGTTGCACCAACAGTCCTTACGACGCTTTAATGTACATGTAGCACCAACATTCCTCCTGACGCTTTTATGTTGCACCAACAGTCCTTACGACGCTTTAATGTAGCACCAACATTCCTCCTGACGCTTTAACGTTGCATCAACAATTCTAACGCGCTTTAATGTTGCACAAACAGTCTTCCCGATGCTTTCATGTTGACCAACAGTCATTACGACGCTTTAATGAATCACCAACAGTCCTCACGACGCTTTAATATTGCACCAATAGTCCCCTCGACGCTTTAATTCTGTACCAACAGTCCTCCTGACGCTTACATGTTGAAGAAGCACCAACAGTCCTCCTGACGCTTTAACGTTGCACCAACAATCTTCCAGATGCTTTCGTGTTACACCAACAGTCCTTACGATGCTTTAATGTAGCACCAACAGTCCTCCTGACGCTTTAACGTTGCATCAATAATCCTTACGCTTTAGTGATGCTTTCATGTTGCACCAGCAGTCCTTATCATGGCAGCTAAACCAAAAAATATAAAATAACATTTGAAGATAACTTGTGTGCAAAAACAGCGAACGTCTTATCTTTTATTTTTTGTTTGTTTGCGTCATTGATGACATTTCAGTTATAAAGAACAATTTCGTGCACTCTCCAGCCGCGACCGACATTTACGAGAGAGGAACCTGATGAAAAGTGACACTTCGCTGAGACTCGGTGACACAAGGTGTGTATTCATGCACACCATGACAGGACGACGCCATGTAGTGTCGTGTCATTAAAACATTCAAACCCGTGGATAGGACGCAAGGCAGTTTTTTTGTATAGTTTCAACTGCGTCATTTTAAAACTTAACTTTTTAAAAACAGAGGTAATATACAAAGCTTATATGTAGTTCATTAACGTTGATCTCGTGTGAAGCAGAAAAAAATAGCATCTTGTCATTTCTAACCAAGACCTTGCACACAAGGTAATGTGTTTGAGGCCTTTAAAAGAAGTCTGTACCAAATACACCAATAACCGTACTAAAAATATGAGCCTGAATTAAGGTTGCTTGATCGCTTTAACGGTTACAACAGAGCATGTATTTGAGTGTGAATCACAAATGAAGATCTTGATCACATCGTTCTTTTATTGAGCGACTAACTGCTCGAAATAAGCATGTGTTAAAATAACTTAAATTTATACAAATTATGTCCAATGATTAACGACCACAAGTTGACACCACGCAGTAAGAGTCGTTTCTGGAATATACAATCAATAAAAAAACAGTGTCATCTCAAAGACAGTAAGTTGTCTTTAAGTACGCCCTCAATAGGCCTTGTTCGGATTATTCAAATTCAACCACATGATTCAGGCTTATTTTCCACTAGAGACACGTAGTCATTTACTGGAGTCATACATGTTTTCATGTTTTGATGTATGACTCAACATAGACTTTGAAACTGTCCAAATTACTGGTTAAAATCTACCGGTGAAGAACGTTTTGAAGTGAACATTACCTGTAAAAGTATCTAAAACCAAAATGCACTATAATATGATGTCAGTTATTACATACATAAATTAAGCCAATATCACAAAACATGATAACGACCATTATCGACGAGGGAGGAAGATATTTTGGTGACACTCATGTGACAGTAAATGCAATTATGGCACAGCAGGACAGGGTGACATCCTGCCGTTGCATGTCATTGACAAATTAACTATCATCACCTCATAACGTTATCATTTTAGCAGAGTTCATCAGCGTCATTTGTTAAGTTTAACGATTAAAATACAGAAGCAAAAAGCAAAGTTAAGTAAATACGTAGTTCACAAGTATTGACTACAAGTACTACAAAAACATAAGCATATTTTGTTATCACCAACCAAGGCTTAGCATGAAAGGCGACGTACTTGAAGCATATTGAAGCATTCTTGTATGCAATAAGCCATATAATCATAATTAAAAGCGTTGCTGTAATTCTTTGGGTGTCATACCAAATAAACCGATGATAATTATCAGCCTGACTTGAAGTTACTTAATGGCACTACCGGTTACAACAGAGCATGCATTTGAGGGTTGATCACAAATGAAAGGTCGGGATATACATTTACCAATATAAAATTGTTCTCATTGTAACGCGATTAACTCTCCTTGCTCGAGGTAAGTATCTGCTAGAATTAACCTTAATCGTGATGATTTTACCCAATGCTTACCGAGCACAAGTTGACACCGTGATGAGGGACACAATCAGCATCTTACCAACACTTACCAACACATCGCTCAAGGATCATGAAACAAACTTTGACTGAAATCTAATGTTTGGAAGATGATTTTTGTTAAATATCCGTGTATTTGTTATCGGTATAATGAACAGTTAAGACATAGGATTTCGGTATGTAGCAAGTTTAGACATGGAATAGCAAAACTTTCTTATCACTTCCGCTGCTCGAATTTAACATACTATTATGAAAAAAACAGATCTGCAGGACTCGGGGAAACAGAACCTTGTTTTGTTTTTAAGGTCATACTTTAACAGTTAACTGCTATACTCTAGTATGGCTTCGTTATAAACGCATTTCTGTACAGACGCAACAGTAAATTGTTGCTTGTGTTGTTTATAGCGTTGATGAATTATCTTTGTCTATGTTGACTATGTTTAGTATGAAGATTTCTCATTTTCCTTGCTGTTGTCTCCTAGTTCATTTTATTTATTTATTATTTGTTTCTTCGTTCGTGTTTCCAATTGATTAAAGATATTGATTTTTTGAAACTTTAGTTTACTTGTTTTATTTTCTTATGAAATTCTTAAGTCTTCTTTATTTTCATGGTAGCGACCAAAGATTTTAGCCGTATTAGGTACTTCATATCCTGACGTTTTACTACCTTCTTTGTTGCTCTTGTTAAACGAGTAATGAAGAAATGACCATGACAAGACCGACAGAAATATATGATCTTATTAATGGAGTCTAGGTCTCCAGTGAGCTACACAGCTTAGGATGACAAGTGCTCATGATCACAACAGCTGTCTGACAGGAACACAAATTGTTGTTTTCATAAAAGTTTCGAAGGAAAGGTATTATGTTGTAGCACATATATAAGTCACATACATGAGTGTCCTGATGTCATATATTAAATAAATACAAAACATTATCGTAATATGTAGAAAATAAATGTGTGATCACATAGACTTCGCGGCTATGGGTTTGTCATCAACAGTGACGTGCTTCAAATTGATAGGGAAGGGTACTTGTATGTAACGAGTACTACTGAGGAAAAGAAACAAAATTGAAATAAAGCCGGAATGTTTTTCATACAGATTTCAAAAAAGATGCTATCATTATAGATGTATTTTAAAATAAAAGCCCGAAAAAAAAGAGTCTCCATTGAGTTTAATTTGAGGTCTGAAGGATAAATAAGATGAAAACAGTTCTCAACACTCCTCAATAACAAGGAATTATCAATTTATTTTAAAGTGTATGATCATTCTGTAATTTAAGAGTACCTTTCATGCAATAGCCGTTTTGTAAATCTAGCTTCAAAAATTAATACATCAAAATAAAAAGGGAAAACAGAACAAAATCCAAGTAATAAAAGGAAATTACTTACTTGTAAAGACTAGACAAACTCGAACCCGCAATGCTCCTATTGACGCAGGCCCCTTATCTATGAGGCCTTTCTGTCTGCGCAAAACTGTCTTATTTCATGCAGATTTCAGCCGGATTGACAAATCCTGGCATTCTGATAATTTACTTCGTGTTGAAAACAGAATGATAAGTCTGACTTGTAACATAACAGTAAATGTACCACAAACTAGTTTGGAAGGATATCATTCTACACAATTTTACTTGATGAATATCATTGGAAATGTTGTCGGTTGCTCTCGAGTCTGATGCGTATTAGTCTTAATATTAGCACCGTTCACATCCATTTTTTCCTCATCACACAATGTTTTGTTAGTTAAATAAATGAAAACAAATAGAAGGAGATTGTGTGATGTGATGATTAATTAACAGTGTGGGATTATGATCACGCACTTGTTAGGAAAACATGCAAGAACATCAGTTTTGGAGATTCGGTATTCCTGTTGTTGACTGATTGGAAAGCACATTAAAAGTAGACATATGGGTTCATTTGCATGCAAGTAAATCCTATGTCTGCAATCTTTACAAGATAGATAGAGACAGCGCCTTATTCCCACTGTCTAGCGTTTACAGTGTTTACAGTTTACATGGGTTTCGAAGAAATATGTTGTTTGCAATATGGCTCACACTTATCAATCTGTTGTAAATTTCTACTCGACCAGGAAAAGATGGCTAATTTCTTCATAATGCCTTTTATTATTATCTTCGCTCACAGGTATAACTTTACAGATATGCTGATAGATGCTGTGGACTGTTTTATAAGTTATCAAAGGTGTGGCAGGACACTGGCGTATTGGTCTTGAGAAAAATAAAAAGACGAGAAGGGACGAAAAAATGAATAAAAACAACGACAGATAAAGACCGAATAATCTATGCAGAAACAAATTGTGATGGTGATGGAAGTTTTAAATGTAACAGGTAATTGAAATAATCACAAAAATACGAAGAAAGAAAACACCTGTTTGTAAAAGCTGTTGATATTCTAAAAAGCCAAACAAAGAAAACATTTACAGCAACATATTACCATTTCGTTCCTTCAGACACCCTCAGTGGTACTAAATATCAAAATAACGAATCCTCAACGTCTGAAGTATTCGAAATCATATGAAGAATACGAAATGAAAAATATATATATATTCTTATCTTGGGCCAATAGCTTGCAGATGGTTACTCACTGATATATCTTAACATTCGTATTACACTGTATCACCATGTATAGGTATTGCTTATCAGTGATAACATACACTGTATCACCATGTATAGGTATTGCTTATCAGTGATAACATACACGTAGTCATGAGATAAAGACTTAAATGATACTATGATCATAACATGTATAGTCTGATCACATTGACCTGTCGCGTTAAAGTGTGACTACTGTACTGATACATGTATCAAAGGAAATAATATATCATTCAGGGAACGTGATTATACGAGTTATAGGTGATACAGTTGTGACGGCCCTAAGTGTATAGTGATAATATGACCTAACCATTGAACCGGGGGTAGGGCATATGCAATCGCTCGATATATAAAACGAAATGCCAACACAAAAAGAAACGACCACGACGAGACTCGAACTCGCAATCTTCCGATTCGAAGTCGGACGCCTTATCCATTAGGCCACGCGGTCTATACATTTATTTATAAAGTTGATATATCATATCTCGCGGGTTAGAATAATAATCATTTTAGGACATCTTTCAACTCCCAGATGACATTATTGAAAATAAACATGGTAAACTGTACGTGTGTGTATATACTTGCATTAATAAAGATTCTCCAGACCAAAAAGTTTCATGTCGGATTCATATAAATGAACAACGACTGTAAATTTGACCAATGTCGATCAAGCATGTGCTGATCGACAACAAAACCGAAATAAATATGAACCAATTCGGACAGACTGACCACATGGACCTGATAGTTTGTTTGGACCTAAACTAAGCTGTTCAGAGTAATTTTACATGTTTAGGGTTTGAGATCAACTTTCGGTAAAAATGCCAACCCCACTGATGATACACGAGAGTGGAGGAAATCTCTCGATGTCGAAAAATCGATTCTACCTAACTTTTTTGCTTTAAAAACAACATTTCTTGTTGATGAACAATGAAACGCTTAGTACCGTTTACACACTTCCTATACAAACGTAAAATGTATTCTCCTTCCGCAAACATAATCCTGGTTTCCTCCAAAAACACACACCATTTCCAATGCAGGTTGGGGTCAGCCTTGTGCCGAAATATGTTGTGTGATTGGCGAAAACCGCAGCCATATATTCTATAATATAACCAGCCAAACAACAATACATGATCCAGCACGTGACTGCCGTTAACCCCGTGAATATGGAAAAAGTGTCTCTATGACTGCGAAAAACATTTGATCTTAAACCCCAAAACTTGTAGAAGTACTCTGAACATCTTAGTTAAGGTTCAAATACAGCTGTGCCAAATTCGCAAGTCCCTGTCGGACTGCCATGATTCTCAATCACCTTGCTCAGTGTGACGTCGCATACTCCACAAGAGACAATGTCACGAATTTAGTACTGGGGAAACACTCTTGACCTTAGACACCATACCAGACGAAAGATTGGTACAAATCATATTTGGACGGAAGTCTCTGACAAAGAGGAGGACTCTGCGAATTATTTATTTTCTGACATTTCATTTTTGTATTTTTTTCCTGTATGACCAACTAACTAGGACATAAAGCTTAGGCTAAATGTTCAAAAAGACAATCTCTTACCATACTTACATCATAACATTGAGGATTACTGTCCCACTGTCCCAAATTACAAATCCCGCAAGTGGTTTACATATACATGTATATCAGAGGAAAATATTTTGCAAATTATATACTGCAGCATTGAACAAAAAAATATCTTTGGTAAACTATAGATTACAAACACGGATTACAGACATTTCAGTTTAAAAAAAAGACTTTTTGCCCATGGTAATAACCATGTCTACGGTAAAAAATAACATTCTACAGAGTACGATGCCCATTGTTACGTTGTAGTGTTGATAAATCATGTATTATAGTACTACTTTGGAAACGTGCTCAAAATTATATTTATAATCCCTTCTGAATAAGTATCTCGCCTTGCGTTTTTATCAAAACACATCAATCAAGTTTGCATCAGAAATCAACAAGGGGTCAGCTGAACCTAATGCAACGGTAAAAGCTATTCTTTATCACAAACGTGTCTCTGCGAAGCTCATTAATACAAAATGCAATGCTATGACCGATACTCTACAAACTGCATATCTACAGGTTCACATGTATGTAAACTGTCGGTTTTAAAAGTTGTCAAACGTGTGCTATGAGAAACACGCATGGGCGTTGGAGATATTTTTCTTAGTAAACAGCATTTGAACCAACACTGTTAAAACATACTGTGTATTGTGTTTAAATAACACCTAAACCTAACTAAGCAAATAAATGTTAATTAAGATTTTTTAAAAATCATTTTCATTACATCTCTGTACATTAAAAACTTAAGCTGAATGCAGTAAACGAGTTGCAATACAAGACAATAAAGGCCCCGATTCCGTGTCTGATTATCAGAAACCGACACCAAATAACAATTTCGTTGTATTTGAGGTACGCTTTGCATTGTATTGTTAAAATAACAACTTGTACAGGTACTTCCGGGTCAGGACTGGCATCGCTATTCTTGATTCATATTGTTAGGATGCGAATCCATACATTTCTCTTATTTCAAAAGCGAATTATGTTAAAGGACATCAAACAAACTCGCCAGTTCGCGTAGAATCAACATTTAGAGTATGATTTTCAAGCTTTTAAATAGCCTCCTTTAAAGTAAAATCGATTTGATTGTACATTGTAGTAATAGTTATCGGGGACACATTATCACATGACCAATTAATTTCAAGATGAACTTTGAACTTAAAACGGGTTGGTATTTATCAATTTTAAAGAGAGAAGTGAAGCCGATGTTGTTTTCAAAGGCTTATGTAAACAATAAATAAGAACAAAACACAAAATAAAATTGGTTTGTATTGATCAGATATTTAAAGGAGCAGTGTAGCAGATGGTATTTACGAAGGCTAAAGGGATAAAAACAGAAGGTCAGAATGTTCTGTTTATGGATGCAGAACGTCAGAATGTTCTGTTTATGGATACAGAACGTCAGAATGTTCTGTTTATGGATACAGCGATTTAGAAAACAGATCACATGCATGAGGTTATCCGTCCTGTAATTGACATGATGGAAAGCGTGCGATATCGAAATAGATTGCATAATATTATGTGATTAGTTTGAAATATAAACCCTCAAATATGTAAATTCCATATATAGTATTATTGACTTAACGTTTGAACATATTTGCTTTTCGTACTGTGTATAGAACTTGTGCTTGTTTATGCCTTTTATGATTATATGTTTCAAGTTTTGGTAACGATATTGCCTCAAATATACAGTACGGTATTATTTGTGCAAATTTTCCATTTGAAGCTATGTTAATTTTGTTCATGTTAATGTATATTAGAAATATAAGCAATCACTTTGCGACTTTTCTTCATGTAAATGTATATGTATGCATTTCACTGTGTTTTTCTATTTTGCCTTCAAACTACTTTGTTGTCACAAATGTGCATATAAATAAAAATAAAATAAATGTTTTTTTGTTTTTTTTTGCACTTGTGGCTACTTGTGATTGTCGTGATTCTTGCAATCAAAACAGTGTGTATTTACAAAGGCGCAATAAAGAATCGAAATTGACATTATATTTACATTAGCAAAGCTTGATGTCGATGCTGAATTGAAATACTACTGATCAGTGAATTAGTACCTCCGGCTATGTGTATTAGTGGTACTGTCCAAGTTGTATTTGCTGTATATGTTTTGTGTACTTCTGTATAATGCGATGTTTTTCTCTTTGTTACATGTTACAGACTGACGACAAAGGCATGTTCGATACCACTTTGTCAGAGGAGCACGCCATAACTGCTCAGACGTGCGAACTGGACAAGGAGTCTGTATGGAATCTGTCTCTCGCTAGTATAGACGCCATCTTCGCTGATGACGACGTCAAACATACGCTTAGAAACAAATGGCATTAACCAAATCCAAGTCTAAATATCAATAAATATGGGTTGTCCGGTGATGACACTCGTCGCCTTTAACGATCAAATCAAACGATGCTGAAGCCACTGACACCAAAGAAATCCATACTGCCATTGCTTGTATTGTGCAATGTGTATATTTGTCAAAGCTCAGTGTGATTTATATAGAAAGTAATCTACACGAGTAGAGGCGAACAAAAACTCTGCCGAGAATTCATTGCATGTACATTTGATATAACGTGTATTTTTGAATTGCAGGATTAGACTGAAATTCCTTGTTTGTTTATTCATTTCTAAAATTGTAACTTAGTTGCAAAAAACTAAAAGAGGATAATGATCAGCTAAAGCTGATCAAGGTACTGACGAAATGATACCTACCAGTAAATATTCATATTAAAAACTTACATATATCATAAAGAGTCAGAATAAATTGCTTATAAGATGGAAAATCCTTCTCATGTGAGATTTGATGACTTTCAAATTAAATTTCAGCTGGCAGTATGGATTTGTCTGATCTACAATTTCGGAACTTGAGTATAAAATGAAAATAAATAAAACGTCCTATTTAAACCTGCTGTCGACAAACAAACATAAATGCAAACTGTTGGAAGAAAAAACGTATCTAATGATACTAGTTGTAAACAATATTCATCATAAGGAAAGGAAATAAAAGTTACGACCACAACGACTCGAACTCGCAATCTTCCGATTCGAAGTCGGACGCCTTATCCATTAGGCCACGCGGTCTTTTCAAATGATGATACATGTATTTCAAATAGACACCTCCTTTTTATAAATAACACAAATTCCGTGGAAATGATAATTTTGGGTTAAACACTTATAAAACACACTATTTAGTAGGCAAAGTGACCTGTAATAACCCATCTAGGGTTATAGGGTTAGGGTTGTAGATGTTTGTTTCAATTAAAAACACAGTACATAAATTTACACTTATTAGTATGTACATGTAGTTCGCTGATTTCAACTTGTTTACTTAAAAGTAAGCATGTAAATGCACAATTTATGTTATAAAGATAGAAATCAAAGAGTATATGCCGATTTATACTGGCGTTATATGATATCATATGGATCAATATCACATCAAAAATGGAAAATGATATGGCTGGTTTCTTGGTTAGAGTTCAATGACGACAAAGAGGTGATGTCGGCACTTGACAGTTTGTTTATACAGAAAACTCACACATGTATGACTCCAAAGTGTGGAGAGATTATTATACACCAGTGTATGCCGAACATTTAGACTTGTTGACAACTGGACATTTATTGTCGTACGAAATGCCAAACAGCTTAATGTGTAGAGGCAAAGGATACGAAATTTCGATTTAAGCACATCATGACGTCACAACAAGCCCTGCTATTTATACCATAGATATTTTTGCAGCAAAGTAGTGCTGGAGCTACATGTACCATTACAACGTGCATAAATCGTGGGTCTCTCATTCAATTTATAGTTTGAAATATCAGCTGTGTAGAAAAAAAACAGCTTTAATGACAACATCAATTGAATAGCATCGCATAGCACGAACAGTCCCCCGACGCTTGAATGTTGCACCAAAAGGACTCCTGACGCTTTACTGTTGTACCAAAAGTCCTGTCGATGCTTGAATGTTGCACAAAAAGTCTTCTCGACGCTTTAATGCTGCACCAACAGTCCCCCTGACGCTTTAATGTTGTACCAATAGTCCCCCTGACGCTTTCATGCTGCACCAACAGTCCTCCCGACGCTTTAATATTGTACCAATAGTCCTCCTGATGCTTTACTGTTGTACCAATAGTCCTCCTGATGCTTTCATGTTGCACCAACAGTCCTCCCGACGCTTTAATATTGTACCAATAGTCCTCCCGACGCTTTAATGTTGTACTAATAGTCATCACGACGCTTTAATGTTGTACCAATAGTCCTCCCGACGCTTTAAAGTGTACCAAGAGACGCTTTAATGCTGCACCAACAGTCCTCCCGACGCTTTGATATTGCGCAAGCAGTCTTCCACCTGTGCAGCTTAAGCAGCTTAATAAAAAAGTATAAAATCACATTTGAAGAATGTGTGCAAAAACAGCGAACTTGTGTGCAAAAACAGCGAATGTCTTATCTTTTAAACATTTTGCTTGCGTCATTGATGACATTTCAGTTATAAAGAACAATTTCGTGCAACCGACATTTACGAGAGAGGAACCTGATGAAAAGTGACACTTCGCTGAGACTCGGTGACACAAGGTGTATTCATGCACACCATGACAGGACGACCTCATGCAGTGTCGTGTCATTAAAACATTCAAACCTATGGATAGGACGCAAGGCAGCTTTTTTGTATAGTTTCAACTGTGCCATTTTAAAATGACTCCAACTGTTGACAAGACGTTACAACCAATCTGTTTGAAGCAGGACACCTTATCTCTTCTGTCTCGCTGTCTGTGCAAAACTCTTGTTCATTTCATTCAGATTTCAGCTGCATTGACAAATTCTGACGTATCAATAACTGACGTCGTGATGAAAAATCCAAAATCTGACTTGCAATATGTACATTTGTTTCTTTATGTATTACAAACTGGTCTGGAAGGATGTCATTCCACTTATTTTTACTTGATGTATAACTTAGGAAATGTTGTCGGGTCTGATGCGTATTAGTCTTAATGTTGGCACCGTTCACATCCTTATTTCAGCAATACATTCTCATCACACAATGTTTTATAAGTTAAATAAATGCCACAAATAGACGGAGACTGTGTGATGTGATGATTAATTAACTGTATTGAATATAATATCTTCCGATTTAGTATGAAGATTTCTCATTTGCCTTGCTGTTGTCCCCTAGTTAATTTTATCTATTCATTATTTGTTTCTTCGTTCTTGTTTCCAATTGATTAAAGATATTGATTTTTTGAAACTTTGGTTGACTTGTTTTATTTTTATGAAATTCTTAAGTCTTCTTTATTTTCATGGCAGCGACCAAAGATTTTAGCCGTTATAGGTACGTCATATCCTGACAATTTACCACCTTCCTTGTTGCTCTTGTTTAATGTGTAATGAAAAAATGATCATGACATGACCGACACGAATTTATAATCTTCTTTATGGACGTCTTGGTCTCCAGTGAGCTTCACGGTTGATACTGATCTGAACATTGAACAAAGAGGTTTACTTTGTACGAACAAATTCGGAAGTTAATGCTTAGGATGACGAGTGCTCACAGCAGCTGTCTCACAGGAACACAAATTGTTGTTTTCATATAAAAAAGTTTCGAAAGAAAGGTATTAGGTTGTAGCACATATATAAGTCACATACATGAGTGTCCTGATGTCATATATCAAATAAATACAAAACATTATCGAAATTATAGAAAATAAATGTGTGATTACAGAGACTGGGCGGCTATGGGTTTGTCATCAACAGTGGCGTGCTTAAAAGGGATAGGGAAGGGGACTTGTATGTAACGAGTACTACTGAGGAAATGAAACAAAATTGAAATAAAGCCGGAATGTTTTTCATACATATTTGAAAAAAATGCTATCATTATAGATGTATTTTAAAATAAAAACCCGAAGAAGTTAATGAATTTCTTTTGAGCTAAATGTTGAGGTCTGAAGGTTAAATAAAAAGAAAATAGTTCTCAACAAAAACTATAAGACTACAAAAACTCGAACCCGCAATACTCCAATTGACACAGGCGCCTTATCTATAAGGCCTTTCTGTCTGCGCAAAACTGTCTTATTTCATGCAGATTTCAGCCGATTGACAAATCCTGGCATTCTGATAATTTACTTCGTGTTGAAAACAGAATGATAAGTCTGACTTGTAACATAACCGTATATGTACCACAAACTAGTTTGGAAGGATATCATTCTACACAATTTTACTTGATGAATATCATTGGAAATGTTGTCGGTTGCTCTCGAGTCTGATGCGTATTAGTCTTAACATTACCACCATTCAGATATTTTTTTCTCTCATCACACATTATTTTATTAGTTAAATACATGAAGACAAATGGGAGGAGACTGTGTGATGTGATGATTAATTAACAGTGTGGGATTATGATCACGCACTTGTTAGGAAAACATGCAAGAACATCATTTTGGAGATTGTGGACTGATTGGAAAGCACATTAAAAGTAGACATATGTGTTCATTGCAAGTATATCCGTTGTCTGCAATCTTTACAACATAGATAGAGACAGCGCCTTATTCCCACTGTCTAGCGTTTACAGTGCAGGGATATTTAGGAAATATGTTATTTGCATTATGGTTCACATGTATAATTCCGTTGTATATTTCAATTCGACCAGCAACAAATGGCTACTTTCTTCATCATGCTTTCCATTATTATCTTCGCTCACTGGTATAACTTTACAGATATATGTCATTGTTGATTTGAATGTGTTTGCTGGTGAATGATGTGGACTGTTCTATAATTTATCATAGGTGTGGCTGGACAATGACATATTGGTTTGGTTGGTTTAATTTTGTTTAACGTCCAATTAACAGAAAAGATCAGTTAAGGGCGTGTGTGTATGCAGAAGACAGGGTATGTTGGTGTATCATGCCTCCTTGTGATAGCGCAAATCTGATGCTGTCTATATTATATAACCATAATGTTTTATTTTGATTGATATCTAATGGGTTAGAATAAATACAATTCATATTGGTATATCTTTAAAATCCCAGAAGAAACTCTTGCCAATTACATTTTTGTAATACTTTTATATACTTACAATAATAAACAAACCCCAGACCAAAAGGTTTTCTGTCGGACGCATGGAAAACATAGGAAAAATTCAACTTAATGCACAAAACATTGGCGTACGACCACGACGAGACTCGAACTCGCAATCTTCCGATTCGAAGTCGGACGCCTTATCCATTAGGCCACGCGGTCTATACAAAATATCATATAACCNAAGAATTAACGACATCTCAGGACCGAATGTTCTATACAGAAACAAACTGTGATGGTGATGGACGTTTTAAATGTAACAGGTAATCGAAATAATCACAAAAATAAGAAAGAAAACACAGGTTTGAAAATGTTTATATTCTAGAAAACCAAACAAAGTAAACATTCACAGCCACATTTCGTCCATTCAGAAATCATCAGCTGGTAGTAAATATTAAAACACCGAAACCTCCACGTCTGAAGTGTTCAAAATCACATTAAGAATTCACGTAATTAATAGAAATGGTGATTATATATGCGTATCTTCGGCCAATAGCACGAAGATGGTTACACACTGGAATGTTCAAACATTCGTATTACACTGTATCACCCTACGTTTGTATTCATACATTGTTTATCAGTGATATACTACACATATATATGAGAAGAAATCTTTAATATACTATGATCATAAAGTGTATAGTAGGATCACAATGACCTGTCGCATCAGATTCTGTCTACTGTATTGACAAGAGGCTTACATTAGTAGATATATCGTTCAGTGATGGCCCTTATAGGGTACAGTTTAAGCGATAACCTAACAATAGGTGGTAGAGTTGGAGGAGGGCATACATGCATCTACAGTCTATGCAATCGCTTGTTATACAAAATGAAATTCCTCAACAAAAAATAACTAATATTCGACCACGACGAGACTCGAACTCGCAATCTTCCGATTCGAAGTCGGACGCCTTATCCATTAGGCCACGCGGTCTATATAACATTGTCGATAACTGATATTTATTAATATATCGTGGGTTAGAATAAATAATAAGCTTATAAGTACATCTTTAAATTCTGAGATGAAATTCTTGTCAATAATAATGTAAATACGTTTATATATTAATAAAGATACACCAAACCAAACAGTTTCATGTCGGACGCATGTAAATTACTTCACTTTCGGCGTAAAATCATGATCAATGACTACGAATTTGACTGATTGCGAACAGCAGATCTAACATTTGTGTAATTTCTGTGAAAATTACTGACTTACTGAACAACAAAACCGCAGGTGTTCGAAAACTCGGACGAACTGAACACTGGGACATGATAATTGTAACAGCGATATTTGGGGCTTCCGGTAAAAATGCCACCCTAATGATGATATATACGAAAAGGGTGGAAAGCTCTCGATGTCGAAATTTCCACCCAACTTAGCTTTTTTGTATCAAAAATAACATTTCTAGTTGATGAACAATGAAATGCTTGGTAACGTTGGAACGATGGTTATGTTTTCTTTTAAAAAGCTCCTAAATGAACGTAAAATGTGTTCTCCTTCCGCTAACATGATCTCAATTTTCTTCAAAAACACACGCCGTTTTCGAGTTGGCTAATGAAATGCATACATTGTAACAAATGAAAGCGGTCATACNCTTTATTATTCATACAAATGTACCAAACTGATGAATCTGATTCCGAACAATTCAACATTGCTTTTAATAATGTCATTGCGACTAATCGTTCATTGGCATAGATCACTAGTGTTCCTGGTTTGGCTAATGAAATGCATACATTGTAACAAATGAAAGCGGTCATACACTTCTACAACACAGTGTTCTGACGCATCGTTTTTTAGTGTTTTAACACGTAGTTATGGAATAAAACATTAAATCATATCGTTGTCATACAAGGCATAATTTATGAGCGTTTGTGGGTGTTTAGTTAAAACATAAAACACAATTCACAAAACATTGGCGTCCGACCACGACGAGACTCGAACTCGCAATCTTCCGATTCGAAGTCGGACGCCTTATCCATCCATGACAGTTTCGAACACGTACATTTCACAAGAAGTGTCTTTTAGGTGTCAATTACAAATATGTATTAAATACAATTTAATATTTACGACCTAGTTTGTTTTGAACACAAAAACATCCCGTTTGTTTTCAAAACAAACTTAGTCTTTATTATTCATACAAATGTAGAAAACTGATCAATCTGATTCCGAACAATTCAACATTGCTTTTAATAATGTCATTGCGACTAATCGTTCATTGGCATAGATCACTAGTGTTCCTACTTCTAAATGGTACTGACCAACTTAAGTACCATTTAGAATAGTTTGGCTTATGAAATGCATACAATGAAACAAATGAAAGCGGTCATACACTTCTACAACACAATGTTCTTACGCATCGTTTTTTAATAATAACGTAGTTATGGAATAAAACATTAACTGATATCGTTGTCATACAAGGCACAATTTATGAGCGTTTGGGTGTGTATAGTAAAAACATAAAACGCAATTCACAAAACATTGGCGTACGACCACGTCGAGACTCGAACTCGCAATCTTCCGATTCGAAGTCGGACGCCTTATCCATTAGGCCACGCGGTCTATAACATATAACCATAATGTTTTATTTTGAATGATATCTAATGGGTTAGAATAAATACAATTCATATTGGTATATCTTTAAAATCCCAGAAAAAAACTCTTATATAACTTTTATATACATGTAATAATAAACAATTAAACAATTTGACCGATTTCATTCAGGTGATCTAGCATTTGTGCCATTTGTGTCAAAATAACTGACTAACGCCCCACATACTGAACAACAAAACAATTATAAATGTGGGATAATCAGGACGATGGCAATGATTTGGCAATTGGTACATAGCTGTACCTATTTTGAATAAAACACATTTTCTTTTTTGTTTGTTATATTTGCTCAAAAACATCCTCATTTCATCATTAAGAACTGTGGCGTCTTCCTAAAGCTGAAAACATATCCTTGTGTTCATTAAATGCCTAAAGAATGACAGTTTCGAACACGTACATTTCACAAGAAGTGTCTTTTAGGTGTCAATTACAAATATGTATTAAATACAATATAACATTAACGACCTAGTTTGTTTTGAACACAAAACAAACTTATCCTTTATTATTCATACAAATGTACCAAACTGATGAATCTGATTCCG